>NW_017387262.1:0-112911 GCF_001651985.1 Fonsecaea erecta | reverse complement strand
ATTGTATAAAGCTATCCTTGAGACATCGACTTCTCGCACTGTTGAGGGTCTCTCCAGCAGTGCGAGAAGTCGATGTCTCAAGGACAGCTTTATACAAATCAAGATACGTGTTCAACCCTCTGGCTCTCCGTCTAACGATCCCACCCCCAAGCTCTCTGACATATCTCGTGGCAAGGACGAACTTCAATGCTTCGAACCGGAGCCGAAGTTCACCGACAAATTCCGCGTCGGTTGGATCCAGGGTCGAATCTCTCGAACCTCTCCGCTCACACCATCACGAGTCTCTTGTTTAAGATGGACATGTTGTCTATCGGAAACGTCCTTCTTGGAAAGACGCTGGGAGCGGGCAAGACGGAATCGTTCGAGAGGCCGAAGTCGACAGAGACAAGACTGCGATCAAGATCATCCTTAAAACAAATATTCAGGCTATGAGCAGACGGAATACGACGAGATCGAGATGGTGTAGGCTCCTGAGCCACAAACCCACATGGTTCAGTTCGCTTCTCGTCCGTGTCCGGATGCTCGAGGCAAATTGCGCATAGAATTCGACTCGTTGTTGGCCCTCAAGCGTCGAAAGCGTCGAAGACTACTTCAGGCGCCTGATACCTGCAAGGTCGTGTCTATGGACTCGATCTCGCTTCCGAAAGACAACTCCTAGGCAGTAGTGGAAGGGGAGGGACCAGATGAAGTGCCCTTGTATTCCACTCATCCTATAAAAGCCTCAAGACCGATGTTGTGGGAGCTATTCCATCACAGCCAGCCCTGAGGGTGGCGTACGTATCAACCATGTAGAGAAATACATGAGAGATAATATTGACATCTCAACAAGGAGGCGGAATGATGTTGACACGACGGTGAATGTTTCTCGTCGGCAACGCAGCCTTGCGCAGCGTTGTTCAGCCAGCGGTGTTCCTGCATGATCCGCATTGTCAGTTCATGCTCTCCTTAATGAAACTCATGTTCAAAGGTACCACGTCCAAATGTGAGGTCTGCTTCCTCTTTCCCATCAGGGCTGATTGGACTTTCATCCCAGCATTTCAGAGCGCACTGACATCGGCATCTCGAACGGCAACGCCACCCATGATTGCAGTCGTCGAGACAGCACGTCTCAGCAATCACGATCGTAAATTTAGGGAAAGGTGGTCGTTGTGGATTGGCGGAGAAATTGTCGTTTGGTATCGTCGTCAAAATCTTCCTAAAGCGGAGCTCTTGTCCGCTATCACAGTGACAGATCAAATTGATGTGATCAGTCTCAGCAGGCGGCAACGAATCGATGAAATTGCAGTACGAAGGACTATGTATTTGCAACGGGTGTGCAAGAACAGATTTCAAATGGCACGTGGTTAGCGCCAAGGAATCAGGTCTGTGACGTCATATCGGCATCCTGATTACAACAGAAAGCCAACAATGTGCAGTTGTTGTGTTCACCATGAATAGCGCATGATGCCTGTTTTTCATCCCATCCAGCATTGATTGTAACGTCATGCTCGTATGCATCGATCATTGCTGTGCTCGCCTGCATTTGTCTGCCCATACATACATAGGTTTGTGCTCAATTGGTGGATTCCTTGTTGCGGAATATGGATTGTGGAAGAAAACTGATGGATTCGATTTCTCACCACGTAATCAGTATGGCAAAACTGTGCGGGCTATAAAGGCACCGCTGTATCACTCACTGGCTCTTCCTCGTGACGGATCAAGGCATACACTTGGCTGACCTGGACAGCCAGTCCCACACGTAGCTGCGGCATATAAATCTACTTTCTACGTCCCCGGCCTCAATCGCGGTCCTTCTTCTCCTCACCTTTTCATGATTGTTGCTCTCCCAGAGTGGCGAGCTCGTACCTGAGAATCGGGCTTCTCCGTGGTGCCAGCGTCGTAGTCGGCCTCTGTCAGTATACTCTATCACCGACGTGTGGCATGCTTGTCGCGTGATTCCTGACCTTGGACACAGTTCTGATGGAGGAAAGGGAGATTTCGTGAATGTTAGGATGGAAGGATGCGTCGCGCCTGCTGGCGCCACAAAGTGTCAACACTGCTCGAAGAGCACTGCCGCCATGCATTTGTTCCTGTTTCTGGGCCGTCGTGGACAAAGCTTGCGGCGCTATCATGGCCATCAAAAGGAAGTGTCCAAGGCCTCCGGTGGCTTTGGAGCTGGCAATGGCATAACTGAGCTTACCGGTCGACAACTCGTCGAAGCTGTGCGCGGTCTGATGGCTGTCGATGCTGAGGCTGTGAATGTCCTCTTGGCTCATACAAAGTACCCTTCTAGCCTAAGCCGACAACATACTTCTCGCAATGTGGTATCATGCCGCCTCGCTGGTCGGGGCTGGGTGGATACAAGGCTGGGGACGACCCGAGCATCCCGAGGAGGACTCATGCAGAGGGAGAGGAAGACGGAGACTGAGACAAGGATGACGCCACCGCCGCCGACGACATGGACATTGCTGACGCCTAGTCGTCCAGGTGGGAGCTTTGTGTGCCATTTTCCCTGTCATCTGCGCTTTTCCGCGCTTGTTAAGCATCGCCCTGCTGCTGGAAGGAAGCATCAAGCAGGGTTCTCATCGCCTTCTTGTGAAAGAAATTGATTGAATCACCTCCAACTTCTCTTCCTGTCTGTCCACTTGTTCGATCCGTTCCAGCGGTTCTGTAGACAGATTCTCTGCAGGTTGATATGAATCTTTCCTTAGGCCCATCTCCCTCCCACCTGTTCAAGTACTGCTTTTCAAGCTGGCGACGAAAAGCCAACCCATGGCGTTCAAGCCGAGGTAATTGAAACACTAGCGTTGATATAGTATCGACAGGAATCACCGCTGCAACTGGCTTCGCTGAGCCTCAATCGATTGCACCTGGCTCATGTTTCGAGTCCAATGGGGCACTTATGGATAGGACGGTCGTGCACGCCGACATATGGCACTGTCCTTCAGCATTACTCGGGACGTGAAGGTCGGCATATCTCGTGAAGCATTAGTCTGCGCAGCGTCCAGGGGGTTTCCAAAGCTCTAGATATTACGGAGATTGCGTGGCCGTTGTTTCGGGCTTCTCCTCTGTGCTGAAGTTGAGGCGGCGCCGTCGTTATTCGTTCCCATTCTCTTCCGTGCCGACTTCGAGGCGTTGCCGTCCGTGTTCGTTCCCTGTCTCTTTTTTGGCTGCCGGATCCTCGCCGAGCGTCGTGGTCTTCCTTTTGCGCTTCTCACCCTCCCCAAAGCCGGCGTCGATGCTGTCAGAGAGATCCCCCCCGCGGGGACCCAAGTCTATCACCAGACCACCTAGAGCCGGCAATCAATAGGGCATCTAGGCAGTTGATTTAACTTTGAATTTTACGCTCTCGCAACCGGTTACCTTAGGGTAGCTATCACCACGCTCCCACGGTAGACCCTTCCTTGTGAGACCACTGCGAAATTGTGGCGCTGCTGTCTTCTTTCTGGAATTAGGACCTGGCGTCTCAGGCCTTTCAAGAAAAAAAGGAATTTGCTTCCTCTTGACCAGGAGGTACGCCATTCGTCCAAGGTGTCGCTTTCACAACCATGTCAAGCTTTCTGTGTCCTCTTTGTGACATCTAATCATGGTGCTCCACTCCATGCCGTTGAAGCCGTGGTGTTGAATTCAAAACATGGTGTTTGCATCTTGATTACCACTGATCTGCAACGAGAGGAAGAGATATTGTCAAAATGATTGTCCGACCTAGACCTGAGGGCCTATCTAACAACGTCCCGCTGATGAGGAGTGAGTATAGTGGGGATTACGGTGAGCTGTTGCCTTTTAGTGATGCGCCTTGAGGAGAACTGAACGAGAACATCCTTGAAACGGAATACGACAAAGCGTGTCACGGTCCTTTCGAAACGAGTTTGCATTTGGAGCAGCACTGCCTGATTGAGTCCGCTGGTTGTATGACCCAGGGCTCTGGTGGGTAAGGAACACAGCGTTGGGCGACTGTTCCCAACACGAATATATACAGGATTCCTTCAGATCGACTTCACTAATCGCGGATCTTGATGCGATGCTTCGATGTTCCGCTCGCTGCAGCTGATACTGTCTGGATTTCGCCTGGGTTTTGAGGCCCACGTCCGTGAGCACAAAACCGTCACATCCCAGGTGTCAACTGTTGCATCGGCGTTGCGATAATGAAGAAATCGGCAGTTTGTGGCTCGGGACACTTCATGCTGTGTGATGGTGTCGCATTCCTTCGGCTGAGAACGACGACAATCAAGCCAGCTTGATGGCTGAAGAATTTCTCCCACTCAATTCCAAGCTGCTGGCATAGTGGATTGTGTTTGACGACACGAGCCAAGTTTGAAGGACCGTATTTTTTGCGTTGGAATATCGTCAAAGGTCCTTGCTGGCCTTGCGAAACCATTTTGGGGATTCATTCGTCTCTCGATTCTTGGAGAGGCTCGAGATATATCTCCCATGACTCTTGGGTCAGGTTCAAGTATGAGGTAGGCCGAATGATTGCGAGCGGCAGATATATCAACGTCTCAAACAACTTGGATATGGCGTTGTTGTCCGTAATCATCCCGGTTTCTCCGATGCGTTAGTGAAAGTGCCTCTTCCTTCATCAGACGAAAGCAGGGAAAACTGCTCTCATCCTTTCAGGCGAGACAGCTTCCAGATGTGGCATTCAAGTGGTTAGGAGGATGAAGCTGTTGGCTGCATTCGCCACCCCTGACACGGGCAATGACGTTCGATTGGCAAGACTAGACCCTTTCCACTATAACCCTTCGTTAACCGTATTGTCGAGGTGAAGGGCGAAGCCCATTCCGATCTCGAGCAGGTCTCTGCAGAAGGTCAACTGATCCTTGCCTCGGCCCACAGAATATACGGCTGTGAATGGTCAGGGTGGGTTTGGTTCAGGCATATACTCTTCGCGATATGCGCGGCCTCATGCTCTGGACCACCAGATGACGTCTGCCGATTGACCCGATGCCAAGGAAACAGGAAGTTGAAGAGACGGGATGGACTCGATGGCAGAACGGGAGTGTCCCTCAGGACAGAAAGTCCGACAAGTACTGAGGCATAAAAAAGGGTAGAGGCCAAGCTCGACAAGACACAAACCCAGTCGACAACTCAGAGACCGTGTGCATTTCCTGGCCAGCCACTTAGGCATCCTCGGCAGAATATCCTGATAATGGCGGCTCTGGAGCCTCAACCCTGGACGAAAAACGTGTCGCCGGCGGATACCACGAGAGCTTAGGTGAACTCGGCGCCCACCGCTACCTCTAGGATCATCGGCATACAGGACACGGCTACCTCCGACCCTTGAGAAAAACACTGCATTCGCTGCCACAACGTGTTTAAGGCCCGCCGACTCGTGCCCGTCGGCATACATTCCACCCCCTCCACGGGCCAGCTCCAGCGGGCGACGGCTCTTGCCCTTTGGCCTAAGCCGAGAAGGGAGAGGATGTGAGGAGCAGTACAGTCAAGGATTTGTCGCCAAAGCAGGTACTTCCAGCTCATCTGTGCGGGCAACGAATCCCTGCAATCGACTGAATGATGTACTGTACACTGAATTTGGCATTTCATCTAGGAGGTCAGTAAGCTCTATTCACTGTCTGCTCGAAATTGGGAGCAACAGACCTCGGTCGTGGGTGTTGGGAATATCCACAACTTCAAGAACGCTGTCACGCACGCCGCCGTCATCGCCACAGCGTACGGTGGCCAGTCCGGTTCTTGTGGCTGTCCTCATAGCCAAAGACTGCTTTGACGACCACAGCCTGCTGCTGATCCCACGGTCTCGCACATTCCACTTCGAATGCGATTATACTGTCGGATCTGACCAATTGACACGACCAGGACTAGATCTCATTATAGCGTTCGCGGACTCGAAGCGGCTGAAGTAATCAACAGAATGTCGATTGGATCAAGTGCTAAAGGAGTCAAAGCGGATCGCGTGGCTGTGCGAGTAATTTAGGATCCCGTACAAGTTGAAGACGTACACGCGAGATCATGCTGGCGCCGTGCGGCGGCGTTGGAGCCGCAAGGCGGCGCCGATGTTTACGACGAAAGGCGGCGTGAGTGGCGTTGGTCAACATGCTCGAATCGTGCGCCATCGCCGTGTACCATCTCTGGCGTATTCGACAGCGTCTCAAAATGCAAAAACCCTGGATCACTCTGTCTGGCAGGGAGGCTCAACACGAAGCTATCCACCTTCCAAAAATTTGATCACAGTTGTTGGAAAAACATTGCAACGACGGAGGACTCGAAATAAGTGATATCCTCTTCTGCGACGCGACAGCAGATTCCCACGATTCATTGAAGTATATGTTGATCACTCGCTCGACGTTCTCTCTGGAAGCAGCCCCCGGCTGGTCCACGCAATTGCCGGTCTTCCTGAGCCTGTTCCTGCAGCTCCACCACCAGCGCCTTCATAGCAGCGGTGGTAGGGAAAACAAAGAATGGAGCATCATTTCCGACGAAGCCTCAGCCGAGGCAGGTCCTTCAACGGTGAGCGGGGCAAGCGATAGATATATGGCCTGCCAGCAGCGTACTGGAACACTCATCGATGTACCAGCACGGTGAAGAGTTGTGGGAGAACACGTATCTGATTTGAAAATGGGAGAACGAGATGACAGTGATGGATATTGGGGGGCTCTCCGGGGAATGATACGTAGGAATTTGCTAAGCCGTTGGCGAACATATTCGGAATACCGAGTTGTTTGAGCAGCGTAATGCATTATGAAGTGCAAGCCCTGTGGCAAGCTCGATCAATCGGACGCCCGGATCGCCGAAAAGGGGAGACAAATTCAACCATGTCCAGCACGTAAACGGGTTTTACCCCATTTGATGAGGCTCTGCATGTGTGCCGTGACCAATTAACGAAACTGACACCACGGCCCAGGGCTCCAGAGACACATTTGGCCTGACCCATTGTTTGTTCCTTCCTGGGACCGGAGATTTCGAATGGAACAGCACCCCACCTGAACCGCAGGCTTGCAGGCAGAGCATTCTCAGTACGTAAGAGTAGGGGATGATTCTTGTCCAGGGGGATATCAATTGCTGCAGCCTCAGCTTGGAGCTTTTGGTCCGCGTGTAAATCGGCAAGGATAGAGTGGAAGCCGGTGAGGACAATGGTCGCGCCAGCCACGAGGAAAGGCTCCTTGTCCTCCATGTCCTCTTTAGAGGAAAACTGTGATGGGACTCAGCAGTGGTGCTTGCGACTCCTCTCGCGGCCGTAGATATAGAAGCCCACAGGCGGACACCATCCGCGGATACGGCCGGGCGGCCCTCTAAAGATAATGAGATTGGTGGGTCTATCGATCACAAGCGTGTTTTTGTGTCATGGGCTGCGCAGTTATACCGCACGCGTTGGACAGACAACGAGGCTGGCCAACGGCAAGCTTCATTCCTCTCTCTCACCGGCATGGGGTTATACAGCATCGACCACACGGGCCCGCGCTGGTTCTGCCTGATGCTATGTTGCTGTTCTGGCTGTATTTCCCCTATTTTGACCCACTCTCTCTGCCAAACGGGGTCGTCGATCTGAATTGTTTCCTCCGTACTTTGCAGGACGTTCGTAGGACCACGGTAAGTTTGCTGGAGCTCTTGAAGACCACCCGAGAACGATTAGAGCATCCAGAACATCTGCCGCCACACAATAGCAGTTCAGAATCTATCCACAGACTACGAGAGAGCTCGAGTGGCACGGATTGGAAGCGAGGCCAGATCGCGGCTTGTTGTCTGAAAAGAAGGGGACCACGGCATCCCTGCCCAAAGGGTAAGGGATATTACAGATGAAGACCATCCGGATCTTGGAAAATATCACGATATCCCAACCTCATAGGCATGAATTGATGAAGTTACTAGGCGAAGAACTCCCAACAAGGGAATAGTTTGTGGGTTTGTGTGTGAGCACGTCAGCATCGATTCGGATAACCTTCCGAATCCGACCGTGGCAGAAGATGAAAACATATATTTTGCAGTACCAGAATCACATCTAATAATCGCAAAGACCCCTACTTGGAAAGAGACTAAAAGAGTCAACAAACCACAAGAGAGAAAGAGGCTTATCGAAGAGTCAATAAGCGGTGGAAATCATGGTTCTAGTAGGCGATCCTCCCTCGATCCTCCGATCTGAGGTTCGAGCCCCAGACATATCTGGTCAAACTAGCACCGGCTAGTAGGCAATATGTCTGCGGTTCGATCCTCACTGCCGGCGAATCGAGATGTATCAGGATAAACCAGCACCGGTCTGGGAGACAGTACATCTCACGGAAAAACCTGCCACAAGCGGGTTTCACTTCCCACCACCCCCATATCAAAGGGGTTGGTGGAAAAAGTTTTTGCATTTTTGCCCTGCTGGATCTTGTTTTTGTTCTCTCTCCATAATGTAATTTGTGTATGTACCAAAACAAAGCCCTTGTCGTCTGGCCCGGAAAGTACAGTGTGGGAGAACAACTTGTCAGCTCATCAACAATTGTATAATACGATTGAGGGTTAAAAGAGCTATCTTTATCCGCCGTGTGTTACTATGTTTTCGACTCTCCTTTTGACGAATTTCTCAAGAGGCTCGTATTGACGACACCCGAAAACGACCAAATACAACCCCAGACGACAGACTGTCAGAATCATTCTGGCCGACAGTAATTTATGGCTTCCGAGCGTGTCAGGTCCGCAGAGGAAGACTATCTCTCTGTCGTCGCGTCATTAAGTCTCCCGATTCCTTCCACCCTTGTGTCAGGTCGCGTTCATACTCCGAACCAGTCACAACTTCAAATATTAAGGGGATTGAATTTTCACTGACGCTGTGCTGCTCTTCAACATATCCCTTCTCGCTCCTGTTAAACAGTGAATGTGTCTTCGATCGGCGATGAACACAACCGCCGCCTCGTCTTCCGTGAGGCTGCACACTGATCTGGCCTGGCACAGTCGGTGGGAGTTTCACTCCATGCGGGACAAGTATGGCGGGATGTGGTTGTCGCCGGAGTTTGAAGCCATGTGAACGAAAGCCGAGACAGGACATAAACGCTCAGGCAGTCATGTCGATCGGGATGTTTGAATTAGGAGGTTGTATTCGTCATGCCAACATACATCGAGCGTGCTCGCTGACTCGCCCAACTGTGTCTCGACTTGAAACGACGCATAGACAATCAAATCTTCGGTTCTTTGGTGAGCTGGATTTCAGAGGTGCGATGGCATCCCAGTCCACACTCAACAATATTCCTTGTGTTCTGTGGTGCGGTACGGTGTGTGGTTGGTGCATCATCACTTCCAGAGCCATCGGAAAAGAAGGACGTTCAAGCCTGCGCACCGGGTAGTCCCGTCTAAAGTGTCCCCTCGCTTCCTTACTGATACCTGTCGTTGGAGCGGACGCCGAGGCTCTCAACTGGAGGCTCACCGAATGCGTGCACACATTGAAGGCTCGATGCCGGAATGCGGTCAGTCGACAGGATCCATGTCGTGGCAGAAGTCATCAACGTCGTGCAGCGTCGATCCGGATCTCTCCATCTATAAGACCAAGACACTGAGAGGTGCATCCGTGCTACCCGGAAAGAAAGAGCAAACTCAGTCAAAAGTTCTGCTTGAAAATGTCGATCAGATATCGAATTGACGCGACCAGACAGGGCAATTTTACACCATCCGATCTTTTTGTCCGAGATCGTACTCTCTTCGTCACCATCAGCTACACGTTCTAGGCCTCCAACCCGACACATTCAAATAGGAAGAATCTCGTCGCCTCGAGTGCTGGGACACGGCCAAGGTCTTCTCGCTACCGATGAGTACACTAGCCAGACCGCCCAGGCCGCCAAAGAACAGGAAGCAGGCCTGGGAGAAGACGGAGAGCATCACAGCCACAATTCCACTCGATGTGATCAGCCTCGACAGGCAAAGAATTGATGAATTGGGCTACCACTATCGACAACGTCTTCGTAGCCTTCGCTTCGAAGCGCTGAAGGCGCCCTTGAGAAACTTCCGCGGTTATTCTTTGTGGGGACTAACTTTCAATTTGACTGCCATGTGGCGGGTTGAGACGCGGTTTTTCTTTCCCAAATCCTGTTCTCTGCCAAGTCCAGACTTGCTCCGTTTGTAGTACAGTGATTGTATCGTGGGTTTCCTTCCCCTGGGGTCGGTGGAGGAGGGCTTCCTTCCAGCTAGGGCATCGAGAGGCTTAGGTTCCGTCATGTTGCTGCTTCGAGGGTCGGCCTTCAAGCCGTCTCTGGTCCGTGGACAAGGTAGAAAACAGACTGGCCGGCTGGCTTGGGATGCGTGTGGTGTGTTTGATCCTTTCGAAATCGCCGACAAGCGAGGAGGAGATGGATCAGGTTGGCGACCTGGTTGACTGCGGTGACCTGATGATGCACTCAGGTTCATCGATGGTGCAAAGTTCTGCGAGACCAAGGATCGAGGGCAACCGAAGGAAGGGAGTCGATAAACTGATGGATGATAGACGTATTGACTGTCACAGTCTACCCTTGGCAGTATCCCAGAATAGGCGCCCATCTCCCTGCCGCAGGCCAGCCTAGCTCTTTGATAGCTCCTTGTACTATAATTCATATCGCATTTCTCATTGCTCAGTTGATTCAATCCTTGCGCTATGCGCCGTAGTAAGCACTCCCAAGAAGATCAACCATCACCTGCCGATTTCCAACATAGTTTTGACCGGCAGGATGACTTGCCACACAACCTGCTTTCTGGGGTCTTCGTCTGAGACGGCCAACCCATCCACGGTGGCGATCCGGCATTTTATACTTGTCTGTTGGGGCGCCCATGATGGTACGCCTCGATATGGCAGCCGCATTTCCTTTGCTGAGAGATTCCCCTCGTCATTGACGGATAACTCAAGCGCTTCCACGAGCAACCGAGCTTGACAGTTTGCACTTTCTACCCCAGGTGAGTGGGCACACTAAGTGCCTCGATTATGCGATCGACTGCTTGGCCGAATGCATTTGCTACTGCTACTGGCACCCCCCCACCCTGGACAGGGAGTCGCCATTGACACAATTGGAAAGGCAGCGGGGCTATTGTAGCCGTGGGCATTCTCGTCTGTCTGCAACCCCGACACGGGATGGAACATCTCGGCCATTCTTGTCGGGGTCAGCTGCCTGTCATTTCTGCGCGATGCTCTGGTCGACAAGCACAAGATCAAGACAATCATCGGCGTGCGCTTCACAACAGAACACATATCAATGCGGCCAAGGAGTGGACCTGAAGCTGTGCGCACAGTAAACGCTGGTAGGTCCTTCGCTATGCGTCAAACGGATGTCAGACTGACCATAAACTGTTCCTGTGAAATAGGTGGTTTCATCCTAAGAGGGGAGAGTATGATATCGGCTCCCATCGGACGTTAATGACGTGGGATGTGCTCGCGGTCTTCATGTCGTTATCGTGTCATTGACTCAGGGGAGAAGCACTGTATAAATATTGTCCATCCACGCTCAATGCTGTGGATTTCTGCATGTTGGTACTGCATAGGAAGCGCACCATGGCGGCTGATGGAGCAAACAACCCGGACACGGTCGCCAATCTCAGAAATCAGCGAAATACACCATCGATTCCTGTCTAGCTTTCCTAATTTAACCCATCGAGACATGGTATCCACCCTCTCTACATCAAGGTCGCACCGTGAATGAGATGGTCTCACTCTATTGGCATAATAGGCTTGTTGTTGGACATTCTCCAGTGGCCTTCAGAGTTGTATTTGGTGCATCGTCAGGAATACCCTTGACCTTGGACCTCTCCGTTGCGCAAGCGAGAACCCCGTTTTTGCGAGCATAAATTAGTTGCGCTTACCAGCAAACCTTGGAATTTGGAATGTCCAGAAAGTTGGGAAGTTTGCCACAGAGGAGATGAAGCCATTTGTCTGGCTCAGTATGCCCATACTTCGTGGGTATCTTGGTGCTACCTGGGCATCGGACCGTCTGCATCGCTAATTTCTTCTCGTCCAGGACTGGCGTCAAGGTCGCCGTTTCGTTCGTCTTCTCCATGATTCCGAAGGTGAGGCGAGTCTGCTCCTCGTGAAACGACCGGCAACTGCCCCGTTAATGTCCATATACTTGATGGTGAAACGCGTCAATTCACGAGTCATGTCCAACATACCGAATGCATAGTCGTCATGAGCGCATGAGATGCCCTGCGGGAATCCGTGCCTGGTCCCAACCTGACTCTCCCGTGCCCTTTTAGGACTTGCCCTTCCTCGACGGAAAAGTTCGCTGGATATAAGTCAAGCGCCTGGAGCAGAGGCTGAGCGAGGCGAGGCAAGTGAGGAAGGGGACCGTGGCATTTGCGAGTCGATATTATGGGTGTTTGTGAATCCAGAGCGAGTTGCAATATGTCCTTTCGCAGTCCACTCCGCTCTAATACTAACAAGCTGTTGCACCACATGTGTCCTATAACCTTCCGGGGTCTGATGGGATTTCTCTCCGCAGCTACGTCGAAACGAGGTACGCAGTTGCACGTCGCACAGGTCCTGGCCCGGCTGGGCGGAAGAGGAAAGATGGCGGTGGTGTCACCTCACGTCGAAGGACTCATTGTCCTCTCCTCTTCACTGTCCCCTTGACTAACAGCATCTTCTCGCGCGCGTCTGCGATGCAATTCAGAAGACCATGCCAGTTGTTCATCTCGTATGACCACGACATCATGTTCAAAGTAGTCCAGTCCGTTGTCGGAGGGGTTGCACCACCATTCCAGATCATACTCTAGCTTGTGAGAACGCGCTACTGTGGCGGCCATAGTTTTATTTGTTCCGAGTCCGTGGTATTTACCGAAACGGCGCCCCGTGTGAGCATCTGATCTGATGCCACTCCAACTAGAGAGTGGCAGATCCACCAGATATCTGGGGAATACCCATTTGTTCGTCTGCAATGTGGCCAACGATAATTGTATCACCTTCGAAGGCGAGAGAGTTACTTTCCCTAGGCCCAGACATGGAGGTTGATTGAGTACCGATCTCTTCTGCAGATCCAGGAGATGCTCATGCCGGCCATAGCGACGCTTTCAACGCGTCGGAGCCGAAGCGAACGAGCATCGTGTAATATTGTGCGATCTGCTCTCGGCCAGCTTCGCCAGCGTCGGTAAAGCGATGATCTGAAAGTGATATAAAAATCTGACTTGAAACAAGTTGAATTCCAGAGCGCCGAGATGGCCGACTCACTAATTTCCTCCGCAGGGGAATCTCTGTCTCGATGGGAAACGTCTTCTACAGCAGCGGAACTATTTGAACTCACTCTACGCGACGTTCGATGCAATCAAATCCGGCAAAAAGGCGTAGCGGTGCCGACCGTTCTTAATGTCGAGTTGTTCTCGATGGGTCGGCGTCGTGACGATTTGGAGAGATCTATTACTTCGAGCAGCTCACAGAGACAAGTGTGAAGAAAATTTCGACAATGAATACAGGCTCCACCGCCAGAGGCAACGCATTTTTGTGTCATGATCACGCCTGCGTAGACAAGGCGTGGACAGCCAGCAGTTTTTCAGCGTTGAGGGCACCTGACGCGACAGAACTCTACAGTGCATAAACAAAGCCGCCATCAGACTATCGCATGCTAGGTGCCGCTCTGCAACGATAAGTCCAGCAGGAATGACAACTTGAAGGCCTATTTGAGAGCGATTCATTCCAAGAGGACGACCGGAGTCCGCGACGATAGGTAGCTACATCAGACAAATCTGGCGCATTATATGAACCAGACTGAGTGATGAGCTTGATGACGCTGAATTCCCCATCAGGCTATGATCCAACCTTGATCCGAGGATCTATTGTTCTAGTAGGCAAGCTCCAACTTGGTAGTTCGATTCAAGTTGGTTCTGACTGAAAGCCCCTGGCTGGTGATAGATAATCACCCATCCTCCGTGAGTATGTGAGCGACGTGGATTTCGTTGAGACTTCACCTTTCACCGCCAGTTCGACACCATGTAATATCGAACATAGAGGGGGAAACATCTCTTGCTCCTAGTCATTGAGGCAAGACAGTTCCCACATCGTCGAGCTCTCTGTACACTTCGTCACTGACATGACGGACACCTGCTCCACGGCGGCGGCGGACTGGGTTCCAGATATTATTCCAGGTCTTTATGATCACCATATGCACCAGAAATGCGAGCTGCTAGACTCAAACTGAAGTGGACGCGCATCCTTCGCATGGTTGAGAACATAGGTTGGTCGTCCCAACAGGGCGACTAGATCCTTGAATGATAGGGCTGCCACCATGGCTTTGGGCCATCACTCTTCCCCTTCGATCCCGTAGAGCAAACATAGACTCTCCAGGGACGACTGAAGTAATACTGTGCGACTTTCTTGGACGTTTCCGCGGCCGCAGACGACAAAGCGAGAACTCTCCATGCGCAAGACCTTGTCCGCTGAGGATATAAACCATTCCACGAGTCGAGTCTCCGTTGCTTCACCTCGTCAAGTGACCGCTCCTTAGTCTGGCACAGTTGATGCACCCATCGGACAACACCGTAGTTTCGATCCAGGATCTTCAGAGAGGGTAGCCATGGCACGGGCGAGCTTCATATTCAAAGCGTAGTTGTTTTAGTCCTGACAGAATTGCATGGTCACGGCGCAACCTGGAATAGGAGGAGGACTTGCTGTTGAGGACGCAATCAGTTTTTTTAGCTCTTCGGGGACTTTTGTAGCCGGTGGGATGGGTGTAGACATCGGAACCCCCTGCGTTGTGCCTTCTTGCTCATCCTCAGATATGGGGATATATTCTCGCTCCTCTTGAAACTCCTTCCCAAGAGGCTCTTGAGATCCCTTCCCCCATGGGTGTCTTTCGCCAAGTCGAGTTCTGGGTTTGTTATCTGAGAGGGCGATACAGGGGAGTTGCGGAAGACTGGAAGGGTTTCAGGTTCAGCTCCAGGAGGCTCTCCTGCAAAGAGATCATTGATTTGTAAGAGCAATCGCTGTTACCGGGCCACTCAGGACGTTTGTCGATTGTGCTTCGAACTCCCTACGTTCATCTCCGAGTCCTGTGAGTTCGAACCCATATTGAGTTTGTTTGATTCGACGGAGGGACGATGGAAAGGTGAAGGAATTGATCGAGGAGAAACCTGCGGAAGGTAGACCTTGGTGGAGACCAGAAAGGTGAAGTGGTGAAGTGATCGAGCGCAGTCAAGGGAGATCAGAGTTAAGTAACGGTTAAGATCTAAAAGACGCGTTCATAGTTTCGAAGCTAATTGAAAAGTGGATGAACTAATCGACGAGGGATGAATAAACTCTTGACTGGTCCTGAGTCATTTGATTTGATTATGATCCCACGCCGGTGTCTCATGGTAATTAGGATGGGTGTTTCAGCTCTCGCGCGTTCAGAAAGCTCGATGGTTCTTGGTGTGATGCGATCCCATCCAGGGCTCAGCAGGAGTTCTGCTGGATGCGGTGAGGCAAGTCGATGGCAGACTCAGAAGTTGTTACAGTGTAACCCTCAAGCGCTCCGGGATTCCTCTCCTTCATCTCTTTATGTCTTGCTCCCTTGCGTATTTAGGTTAGTTCGGAATTGAACCTATCTCTCGTACAGCAAGAGTCTGCTCTGGCTGGAAAGTTTTCTCAGCGTTGATTCTTCGGAACCGAGCCTTCATCTGGGTTCAACCCATCGCAAAGGCAAAAGAAATCTCTCTCAAGTGCGAGTGCGAGTGTTTACTTAAACCCCTGGGGGCCATTCTAGTCCTCCTATAGTAACCCCCCTTGCTGGCATACCTGCGCCTGTTTTATATCCCTTGCAATCTCATGGTGCTGTGTTTTGCTTGTTTGGCTGGTCTGTGTGTGGTCACGGCCTCTTGGCACCGGTCATACGGCGACAATAGATTTTCGAGCTTCTCTCCTATTCCTTCCATCCCTCATCATGCCCTGCCATCCAACCACCCACCACACCACCAACCAGGCAGGCAGGCAGATAGGAAGAGATAGAGACCGCGCGGATGGACGCTATAATTGCTTGCGATCAGATCAAAATCCATCCAACAAACCGACCCCGCGGCTTCACACCAGATAAGAAGAACAGACTATAGATTGCGGACGCCTCATCTCCCCGCGAGTCAAGCAGGAAGAGATTGCTGATGCTATGCCTTCCCATCACGCACGAAGAGACAGCCGACGCCGTGCCTCCTACAGAGTAGCAGTCAGAGACTGCCGAGGCCACCATGCCTCCCCTCCCCATCCTCTCGGCCGGTGTCCAACAATAAGGGCTTGCTCCGCACAGCCCGGAAGCCATTATGCACGAAGTAACGACCGCCGTGCCGGTGTGGGCGCTTGGATTCAAGCTCAGCTCCTATGACACGAGGAGGAATGTAATAGCATGAAATATGAATATGAGTGAAATGAGCCACATCCATCCATCGCACCTTCGGCGCAGTCGGTGCTTTTCCCCACGTTATTCCTCTCATCTTATCCCATCACTGCTAAGAGCCGAGCCAAGCCGTATGCGCGCGACCAATACCACCACGACGACCTCCTCTTTCTCCTCCGCCTGACCTTTGACCTTGATTATGGCGGAGGCGGCCGACAGAATCAGCAAGGGTGTCGTGCACTTTGACTCGCCGTCCCATGGGGGGGAAATAGGAAGGGGATGAACTGGGCAACACACCACGACACGGTATTCGTTTCTTTCCTCTTCTTCTTCGTCCAAACCTCCTCCATCCAGCCTCGAGCAACAAGTCCGTTCTGACTCCATCCGCGATGAAGAGGACAAGGACACGAATCAATAAAGCACAGCCGTCTCTGTCCGCAGGATTGTCCAGACCTCGTATCCGGATGGATATTGCGCAGAATGGGGCACGTCATGACACGTCAGGTCGGCAGCAGCTGAAATTGTCTGGGTCTGGGAAGGGAGGGTCG
Organism: Fonsecaea erecta; assembly: GCF_001651985.1. NCBI lineage: Eukaryota > Fungi > Ascomycota > Eurotiomycetes > Chaetothyriales > Herpotrichiellaceae > Fonsecaea > Fonsecaea erecta. Next base: position 96,149 of record NW_017387262.1, on the reverse strand, counting down.
GTCGGGAATGTGATGTAGTATGATGGGAAAGTCGTTGTCCAAGGATATATTATGATATGATATGATTACGTCAGTGAGTGGCGCCGTTGTCGGCTCTGGCACTATGATTTATCGAGTGGGAGTGTGATTGAGTGAGACGAAAGTTCATGATATCATGATATTACAGTTACGACCGAGACTGAGACAGTGGCGTCGATAGTTCTACGACACTCACCCACCGACCCAGTCATGCATGTCTCCTATTTCCAATTCCTGTTCCTGTTCCCTCCCCGTTGAGGACATTTCAATATCCGGTCCAGTCTAATTTCCTAGACTTCTGCCGTGGACCGACCGTCTGTCACGGCCCTGTGTCCCCCTCTCCCCCAAAATTGACAGTTTCCAGTGTTCTGTCGAAGTTCCTGAACTTCCCTGCAGGCCCATGTCTGTCACGGCCCCATATAGCCAGAACGACTAGATCTGACCGTATCTGACCACATTTGGCTATATATGGACAGGTGTGGCTGGCGGCGCTCTGATGGGCCTCGGTGTTTCGTACAATTTACAGACCCATGTCGGCCAATCAGACCGCCTCGTACAGCTGTATTGCATCTGTGTGTGTGTATGTGTATGTGCACGTCGAGCCATGTCTGGCCATCTACCGATGTGCGAGGAAATGGGTGTGATGCAAGCAGATCAAGGGTGCTGCTGATAGGTGTGCACTTGCCCGGCGACTCAGAGAGTGGTCACTGCGGACTTCCACAAAGCCGCCAGCCTTTTTTTTTTCACTGCTCGGTCACGGTCGTCGCTTCAACCCCATACAGCCCATACCAGCACACTCCTTCGACCATAACTCTTTGATCTACAAGCCTGATTCTAGTGCACTTTGCCGCAATGTTTTCGCTTCGCCACCGACTATCTGCCGAGGTGCATCAATAAAGGTTATCCTGGAAAATGGTGATCTAGGCAGCTCAAGAGTGCTGAAAGGTGGGCACCCATCTGGCGAATCAGGGAGTATCTTGGCGCCCAACTTCCACAAGGCAGCAGCCCTTTTTTCACTGTTCCGATGCCTGCGCCGCCTGAAGGCCATGCAGCCCATCCAGCCCATCCACGAATACACCGGCCGCAACCCTTGAACAACCACCCTGCGTCCAGTTCACTTTGCAGTGCTATATACGTCCCGTCAAGGTCTATATGTCGAGATGCCGCAATAAAATTATCCCGGGAACTGGTGGTGGTGTAGGCAGATCAAGGGCGCTGAAAGCCGCAGCAAGCCGGCTAGTCAGCCCCGTGCGGAGTAAACAGCCAGACTTGTGCACGGAAGCCTCAAATTATCACGGAAAGGCGCAGACGCAGGCCACGCGTGACACCGTCGGAATGCTGTGACCCCGATCGCTGACTGCGATCAACAAAGCGGAGTCTTTGGGTGCTGACTAACCCGAGTGTGCGCCGAGACAGCAGTCCTTATGTCAGCAAACCAGGTGCCTGCTGTGGTATAAGACCAGGTCGACTAAACAGATCGCTCCATTCAGTTACGTGGCGTGTGTTGTTGCATATCTGACCACATCTGATCATGTCTGTCTGGCCGTGTCTCGTCTTTTCTGCATGTCGTGACATCTGGTGGTTTTTGCCAAGGCAGAGATTGCTGTTCGTCGCAGTGCAGCCAACAAAGCCGCCTTGGTGGTGTTCGCTTACAGGCTGGCGACCAAAGGAAAGATTGTTGCGTTTTGCAGTGCAACAAACAAAGCAGGTCTGTGACCGAGACAGGGTTTGGTGTGCGGCCCTGGTGGATCAATCGACAAAGGAGCCTTGTGAGGGCGGCAGAGTTTCTTTACATCCTTTTCCGATCAACAAAGCAGGCCTGTGACCGAAACAGAGTGTTCTTTCCATCCTTGTTCGATCAACAAAGCCGCCCTGAGAGATCAGACCCCGAGGTGGTCCGTGCTCCGCTTTTGTTATATACAGCCTTCTCAGGACACAAGACATCTCCGCTCTGACTGTCTCATCGCAAGTCGCAACAAACAAATCTTGTTTTTCATTCCATTATCTCCCATCGACAAGGTCAAGACATTTCAACAAGCGTCAAAGGATGGATTCACCCTCAGACACCACGGAGCAGCCCAGCCCTCCAGGGGAGTCGCTGGGCTCGTCTTCTGTTTCGGATAGTCACACTACCACTCACTCTGACCAGCTGGAGGAACTTCTTAAATTCGTGGAAGACGTCGCGTTAGGCAGGCTTCGTCTATCGCGGGACGACGAACCCATCGAATTTACCATTTCTACAGACTCGTGGTTTGAACTTCAATACGACTCCAACTTTGACTTGTGCGCACAAAAGTACGTGTTTTCCCTGTTGATTCTTTTGGCGGCGCGCTAATCAATATTATAGGAAATTCTTTCGAACATCATTTGATAGCTCACGCTCTCTTGTGACAGTCATACCTCCCCCCAGTGATCGACACGAAGCCGTCGTTGGATTCTTCAGTGATCTCGCTGTCCGCACTGACCGCAACTTGATATACACCAGAAATTCCATGCTGCAGGTTAGGTGTACTCGGTCCATCCCCGAATTTGTGGGCGACTATACTTTCTCGGAAAAGGTACCAGATCTTACTATCCAATGGGACGAGGGTACCGACGCCTCCAGAATCGATACTGTTCTCGAAGTGGGCGTATCCCAGTCGCTCAACAACCTTCGGACCCTGGTGCCTAAATATCTCAAAGGAACAACATATATCCAACGAGTCATACTCATCAAGATGAAAGAAGGGTCCAGGCTCCCGGAAGACCCGTTCCTCACAAATCTGCGTCGAAGGCCCACGGATTTCCTACTCATGGTGCCCCTGCTCCCACGCCTCCCCGACACACCACTCTCCACGATCCCAACTTTTCCATTCAACGAAACGTTACTCTCTACCGGTCCGCCTCTACCATCAATCCCGCCTCCCACATCCAGACACCCGATCCAGTCGCCGGCCACAGCCCCATCAGTGAGAGCGCCAACCCTCAGAGAACTGTACAAAGACGAGTTTACAGGTGCAATTTGGCTCCGCAACTCCAAGGTGGTAGGAGCGCCCACATTGTTCTATGAGGTATGGGAGCGGGATACCAATGGCGAACCTTTCAAAGCATTCGAAGAGACTGTTGCATATCGAGCAGCACCATCGAAGGACCTGCCTTTTTTCAGGATCCCTCAAGGAGTCATCTCTGGCGGCGCGGAGGTCTCTGTCAAACCGGAAAAGATCAAGGAATTTTGGACTCGATATTGGGACCAGGGGAGTATGGCGGATGCTCGCAGACGGGTGTGTGAGCAGAATTCGCCGGTTGCCCGCAAACGGGTGGGGGAGATAAGTTCGCCAGAAGCCCGCAAACGGGCGAGGAAGGCTTGACGGTTTCTTATGTAGGGGAATATTCAATTTATGTTGGGACGGCGCTGGCACGTCGTCTCGTGTTTACTCAGTCGTGATATCAGCAGACGCGTTTGAGCCATCCTCCTTAGGAGATATAGTCTGGCGTGATTTTAGCAGTGGACAGAACCGTGTGGATTATTCAGAGCGCTGTCAGCCGTGCCTGTCCAGATCTGCATGAATATGGTCAGATACGGTCAGATCTGGTCCCTCTAGCAACACGTGGCCGTTCTAGACATAGGTCTGCAGGGAAGCTCAAGCAGTTGGTCAGGACACTGGAATGGGTCGATTTGGCGGGCGGGGGGACACGGCCGTGACAGTCGGTCCCTGGGAAGTTAGGATGTCGGACAGGAAGGTGGAATGCATCAGGGGGGAACTGGACACACGAGGGATGTCCAGGCCGGTCAGTGAGTGTTTTGGAACTATCGACGACACTGTCTCAGTCGTAGTGTGACTGTGTCACCCGGGAAGCAGGGCTGTTACAATGACTGTTACAATGCGCTTCCCGGCCGACAACACCCCATGGGGCAAATGGCCCCCATCAGGCGCTTGGCCCCCATGGGGCGAAAAGGGCAAATGGCCCCCATGGGGCCAACGGCCCCAAATGCCAAGGCGGCCCCCACGAGGCGTACACAGGAAAGAGGTAAATAGGACCTCTATTCTCGCACTGCTGGAGAAGCCCTCAACAGTGCGAGAAGTCGATGTCTCAAGGACAGCTTTATACAAGAATCAAGATACGTGTTCAACCCTCTGACTCTTCGTCTAACGATCCCACCCCAAAGCTCTCTGACAGACTGGGCAGCACAGGCCCAGGTTCAGAGAGCAAAGTTCCCATGGCTGTGTATTCCCTCTGTAACGAACAAGGCACCGAGGTGAAGAAAAAAAGACAGAGAAGAGGACAGGACAGGATAGCAAGTTGTTGCGGTGCGTTGCGTTGGTGTATAAGGTGCGAGTGCAAGGTATCCTCGGTAGTGTAAACTCAATTCTTCGCAACCGTGTTCTGTTGAAGCCGTCGTGCCCTGGTGGCGGTGTGGGATAGAGCCATGACACTGTATACAGTGTATTCTGTATCACGACTTGGTGGCTGAGACAGTGACGTCAATGATTTCGAAACACACTCGCACCGCCATCCTTCTGTCGTCATTTCCAGTTCTAGTTCCCTCCCCCCTGAGGTGAGCCATTCCAGTTCCTGTCCAAATTTTCTGAACTTCCTCCCCCGCGGACCGGTCCAGTAACTTGAACGCCAGACTTTACCCCACCCCAAGCTTGTCATTCCTCTTTCCTTTCACTTCCCGTGTTACGACAGCCACGATCAGATGTCGTCAGATATGCACCAACACACGCCACGAGTGACTGAATAGAGCGATATATGTGGTCGACCTGGTCCTGTACCATGGCATGTACAAGATCACCGCAGGCATCTGATTTGCTGACATAAGGACTGTTGGGTTGGCTCGGCGCACACCCGGGTTATTCAGCTCCCAAAGGCTCGGCTTTGTTGATCGCGGAAGATGCCGGTGTCACAGTACGTACATGCTACACTGGCACGGCCTGCGGCTTCCAGCGCCCTTCATCTGCCTGCATCACTACCATTTCCCGGGATAATTTTCTTTGATGAATCTCGGTAGACGGCCCTTGACAAGGCGTAGACAATACAATTAAATGCACCGGAATTGAGCTGGTGGATCACACAAAAGTTGTGGCGGATGAAGTGGCAGTGCGTAGGCTAAAGACGGCGAAAAGGAACATGCCGGGCGGTAAAACAAAGGGCTGCCGCTTTTGTGGAAATGGGGCGCCAAGATACTCTTGCAGTGGAGTGGCACTCTCTGATTCGCTGGATGGGATGCACACCTTTCAGTAACATCCTTTATCTGGCGGCATCTCAACGCCTACCCAGCAGTCGCACTGACTAATACAACAATGGTGTTTCTATGGCTGATTGCCTCAATTGAATAGTATCTGATACTGTCTGAGGAACCAACCCCCTTATGCTACTCTCACATGTTCTCGTTGTCTACTGTCCACCATCGGCTTTCCGCCCTGACTTCAACGCTTCTCTCTACCGCTTCTCTCTCCCCATCTTCCGCTGTCACAAACCCGGTCTCTCACTTGCTGACCATGCGCCTCCTTACCCGCCGCAAATCAATTCTGCCAGACCTTCTCGAAGAACTGGCGCTGATCCTGCCGCATCTTCTCCACCATCTCGCGCCGACCGTTCTTGGTTCTGTTGAAGATCGGCGAGAGACCGTGCTCGGACTTCATCTGCAGATACTCATATCCAAACACTTCGACGTTAGCTTTGGCCAACATCTCGCGCGCCTTATGCACCTCTGCCTTGGGGGGGCTATGAAATCCGACGTCCAGGAACATGGGGGGTAGTCGACTAAGATCCTCGCGTGACAGCTGCAACAGTCCTATGTACTTTCGAACAATGGCGGGAAACCAGGTGAAGTCGACCCGACGCAAGACAACATCCCAGCCTTCCTTCTGCCCGCGGCGGACAATCTGCTCACGCTGTTCGTCGAAGCGAGGAAACGACTGTGGCTCAAACCCCTCTTTCGTCTCCCAGTTCGCCTTCGGATCAAAGACTGGGTCGATGACCATGACACCGCAAGGGGCAGGCAAGCCGAGGTCTATAGCAATGTGGGTAGCCGACCACACGAACTGGCCGCTGGCGTACAGACCAACCATGGCAATGTTGTGAGGCTGGATGCGGAGGTCGTCGCCATGAGTGAGTGCATATTCGTAGGCCGCATACACGTCCGCAACCGGGCTCGAGAATGGCGACCCCTGCCCAGAACGGTGCGTTACTGACAAGAGGACGATCCCCGCGTCGTGCAATGGCTTTGGTCCGAGCTTATCGATGAGTGCGCGGTTGAGAATGTCGAGGTTGACGGTGCCGACGCTTATGGCTTCGGGAAATAGCGGGCCAGGACCACTAGAGACGTATATCAGGGCTGGCTTCGGATCCTCAGTGGCAGCTGCGCTACGAGTAGCAATTCTCCACAGAGACACTTCGGTGCCGTCCAAGGATTTGATCTTGTATTCTTCGCGTGTAAGACCGGTGGCTTCGTCCCCAAGGGCTGGCGACAAAGGAGAGGAGAACGCCATGTTATTATGAGTTGCGTAGCGTCGTTGTGATGTGTTGTGATGGAGTGTGTTGTGTGGGAGAAGAGCAAATTGTGCAGACAGACACGAAGAGGTATTTATAACACGATAGGACGAAGCCGTGAGGCCAGGCAGTGGGGTTGCGATGTCTTTGTTGACGAGGAGGTAGTAGTGCAGTGTGACTGATGATCAAAGTGAAGATCAAGCAAGGTAAAGATGTTTCTTTGATACCTCTGCCAGCTTGCACCTTGTCATCGCTGCCTTCCTTGCGGCTGAGGAACAGGGCAATAACCTGAATCTGATTGTCCATCTGAGGCAGTTCACGATTTACATGTGTGGTGGGGGAAGTCAGGGACGCTTGGCACCCCGTGATCTGTCGCGATCTCCACGCACCTCGGTAGATAGCGAGACATGGCCCGACGTGCACATACACACACACAACACACAACACGCAACACATCTACATGAGGCACCATGATTATAGCCGACATGGTCCTGCACACACTGCACAGAACCGCGTTGCCCAATCAGAGTGCTGCCAGCCATGCCTGTCCAGCTGGGGTCAGATCTGGTCAGATATGGTCGTCCTGGCTACAAGGGCCGTGACAGCTACGGATAGGTCCACGGGAAAGGTCAGGAAATTGGACAGGAAACGGGAACGGCTACTCGAAAAGGCCACAACCGGAACTGGAAATGCGAGGCATGGCGCGGTGAGTCAGTGTCTTGGAACTATCGACGCCACGGTCTCAGTCTCAGTCTCAGTTACAGCCCATCGTGTCATAATATTATGATATCGTGAACTGTCATCTTACTCACTTAACCCCCCAAATCGATTAATCATATTGCCTGCCGCCGACAACGAGGTCACTGACTGACATAATCATATCGTGTCACCCTTCGATGAACCTGCCCATCCAATCATATCCCATTCCTCAGCCCCGGCCGCAGCCCCCCTCCCCTTCGCCAACAATTTCAGCTGCTGCCCCCTGATTGATTGATGGATGTCCTTTCTCTTTCTCATCCTCCTCTTCATCCTCATCGCGGACTGTGTCGGAGTCCGACCTGTTGGTTAGCTACTGGATGGAGGATGTTTGGGTTGGAAGGAAAAAAAAGAAGAAAGACAACAAACACTGCGTTATCCTGTGTTATGCTATGCTATGCTCTGCTGTGCTGTGCTGTGCTTGATTGATTGATTGATTAATTGATTGGGTGGTTCATTGATTGAGTGATTGATGTCCTGTCCCCTCCTCATCCCCGTCCCCATGGCGGACTGAGCGAGAACGGACCTTTTGGTTGCTTCCTGGATGAATATATAGATGGGTGGATGGATGTATGGATAGGGCTCATTCTCAATCATCCACATTCATACCATCAAATATCCTCCTTTTACTCCCTCTGAACCCACTCACTGCATCTGCTCTCAAGGATGTGCAGCACAATCAAATTCATGGTCTGTAACCATTCCATCATCTTTCTGTTGTTGTTGAATGACCCCTCATCGTTCCGGTACAACTGCTGCTGTTGCTGCTGGGCCTGGAGGCGTCCCAACCTAGAGGATATGCTCAGAAGGATCTCGCGTTCGAGGCGGCGCATCACCGTCACCAATTCTTGTATCTCGCCGTATAGGAGTGTGTCACCCACTGGCAAGCGCTGAATTCGCTCAACCTGCTCGACCGCCTCCGACATCCGGCCTAAGCGTTGGATTCGCTCAATTCGCTCAATCGCCTCCGATATCCATCCCTGCCTCTGCTCCTCCCTCGTGGGCGCTGAGCTGATATCCATTGTAGCGTCAACACCTGGTGAGGAGGAGTTAGTAGTCACTCGTTGTATAATATCTTGTGGGTTGAGCGGAGCTGGCTCTTCTTGTTGGAAATCGGTCAAGGGGAGGGAAGGAGGTATGGCGTTGGCAGTCCCTTCCTGCTTGATCGGAGAAACAGCGTGAGCAGTCCCTTCCCGCTTCATTGGAAGCACAGCATCAGCAATCTCTTCCTGCTTGGTGGTGAGTGAGAGGGAGGCCAAGATGTCCACACCAGTCTTTTTCTCACCTGGTGCGAGGCACGCCGCCCGTGGCCTCTTCCTGCTTGGTGTGAGACACGGAAGTGCTTGAATCGGTTGGATCTGATCGCACGGCCTCTGGTTGATCTCATAGCAGGCGCAGCGTCAGCAGTCTCATTCCACTTGGTCGAAGGCACGGCGTCGGCGTCGGCGTCAGGAGTCTCTTCGCGGTTAGTGGGAGTCATAGCGTCGGCAGCAGTCCTCATCTTACCTGGTGTGGCATGTCAAATAGCGTTATCGTGCGGTTGGTTGGATTTGACATGATGGCAGACAGGTACAGCGTCCGTCCGCGGTGATTCCCTCTCTTCTTGTCTGCCTGCCTGGTGCGGTGGTACTGGGTGGGAGGGCAATGTGGCTGATGGACGTGTGGACAGGGAGGAGAGGAATGACAAGAGATCGAACTCTGTGGGAAGGTTTTGGGAAGAGAAAGGAAAGAAAAGGAAGAGGAATCAATCACCGGGGTAGATGGATGGGCAGTGAGTGAGTACACGGTGTGTATGTGGACTTGATGTCACTGTGTCTCAGTCTCAGCCGCAACTTGTCGTCATGATTTCAGGGGCTTCTATCTCACACACAGAATCAATCATGTCGCCGCCGACAGACACTACGCCATTGACTCACTCATCAACGCTCCGCTCCACCTTCGCACCCAGTTATTTCATGTCCATCACCCTTCGATGACTTACTTCTCCATCACATCACATTCCCAACTGACCATCCCAGCCCAACCCCCTACCAGCAACTTCAGCTGCTACTGACCCCTGATTGATTGATTGATTGATTGATAGCTGATGGGCTGCGGGTCTGTACAATCTGAAAGGTCACCACTTGGGTACGACGGCTTGGACAGGATAGGGTCGCGAGGAAAGTTAGTTTCCACCACACCACACACCAACGCACCGCATCGACTTGCAATTTGTCCTCGTTCTTCAGCTTGACACTTGTTTCTTACACAGGGAATACTTGTGATAGCCTTAAAGCTTCCTCTTCGAACCTGTGCTATCCTACTGAGACAGTGGACGTCCATGGTTCCAAGACACCCACCTGCCATGTCTCGGATTTCCAGTTCTGCCCAGGAGCCAATTCCAATTTCCTGTCCAATTTCCTGAACTTCTCCGTGAAATGTCTTCACGGTATCGTGGACGACCAGGTGGAATTCGTCCCCGCAAGGAACCATGATCTCCATATTCAGGACCGGTTCGAGCGGCTGACCATTCAGTTGGTGGACGATATCCTCCGTGAGCCGGTTCCGGCTGTTCCGGATCTTCTGGCACACTGGCGTCTTGTCCCCCTCCCGTCTCCAGGGCGCACTGCACGTTGGCGGTCGGGTCCTACGATAACGATTCTCTGACGCCATCGACACTGCCGGGTCAGTCTTTGTGCGGGCAACCGCGCCAGGCCAACGGCACCAACCCGGCGTCATTTTACATTACTCTCCAAGGTGGGGTGTAGCGGCAGGCTCACCGAGAGACCACCATATTGCAAATGCTGGCGAGCAGAGGGGCTGTCGGTAACCGTATGCTATCACTGGGGAGCACTACGGCGCCGTCATCCATGATCTCAGATATCCAGCCTAGGTAGACTAAGCTCTGGGTCCTCTTGGCCCATTGGGCTCATTTTGACATATCTAGCATGACGTCCTTAAACCGATCGTCGCCAAGATAACAGCTGTGAGCACTCAACATCTTCTGGACGTTAGAGTCCATCTCTCGGACACCCCGGCCTAGGCTTTGACATGGGCCGGGTCGAGTCGGGTTTCGGGGGTAGATAACCCGACCCGATATATTTCGGGTCGAGGTCAAGTCGGGTCGAGTCCGACCTATACCCTGGAAGGTTTGACCATAAAAATTAAACTTCGGCCCGTCCACGGGTTTTCGGGTCGAGTTAGAGAGTGAACTAGCCCGAATAAATGGGTTATCGGGCTAGGTAAGAGTCGGCCCAGACCCGACCCGGAAGCCGACTTGACTCGACCCAGGTCGGGCCGACTCGGCCCATGTCAAAGCCTACCCCGGCCAATGGACTCGAGGTCGACCGGGAGCGCTCCCACCCGCTACAGCAGGTAGATGGCGACGAGGGCCTCGAGCGGTATATGCCTGCCGAGTCCTGCCTACAGACTGCCTCCTGGGTCGCCGACATGAATTCGAGGCCGACATGGCTGGTGGAGAGGTCAAAGTCGGCAGCGGCGGCCTTGAACCTAGTTGATCGGGATGTTAGCCACCGAACAGCAGACACCCTTCACCGTCCGGGGCCCCCGGCGAAAGGCCACTCACCAGGTTTTGTCTAAAGTTGGCATGGTGTCGAGATTCTTTAGGTCGGGCTAGAAGGCAAGCTGCTCAGACCGGAAGAGATTAGCGCGCTTCTGAACCACCACGGGTCCAGAAGCCGGGCCTGGGCCTTGGCCACAAGCGTCGTGATCTCCGGCCATGAACCTAAGAGAATGCGAGCTTGTCGACCAGTATATGCAGCATCTTTGCTTGTTCCTGCCCGCTATCGGCCGCCTGTACTCGGTCCTCGGGTTCATCTCGGGTTCATCCTCGGCTTCGCCCGCGGTGAGTCGGTGGGTCACCCTCCAAACCCTCCTCAGTTGGGCCTTCTTGCTGCTCGTCGCCTACTAGGTTGGTTTTGGGGTAGGATTGAGGGCCCGGACCCGGTGGCGTTGAGAATTGAGCCTGCCCTGGCCATTCTTCCGCCTCCTGATCTCGAAGAGGCGGAGGAGACTGGAGAGGAAGATAAGGAAGCCTTGGTTGTCCGGAACCCAGGCGTGCCAGCCTAGCGACTGGAGTTCCTCATGTCTCTCGGCTGCGAAGGGATCCGCTTTACCGTCGTCACGCAAGTCGCTGGCGCCACGTTTGAGATCCGGATCTTGGACTCGGCCAGGATCTCTATCAGAGTCACATCGCCGCAGTCCTTCTCGAGAATGTTGCCGATTGCCACTCTCTCGCTTTCATGTACAAGAGCATCAGGTCCGCCCGATCACTCAGCGTGGCGGGCGGTCCAGGTATGGCTCCTGTCAGCACTCTTTTGAGACGGATTCTGGCCGGAGTAGATAGCGAGCTGAGGAAAGAAATGTTGAGCAAAGAAATCTGGGAATGGAATGCTGAGTAAGGGAAATCTGGGCAGTGTTCGTCCAGCTTTGGAGGAAGAAACAAGGGAGGTGGATTGATTGGGGGGGTGGTGGTGGAAAGGAGGCATCAGGGCCGCTAGGACGAGACGCCAGCGAAGGCTGATAGAAGGCTCCCAGCCGACACTGTTATAGAAGAGACCTCTCTCGGACGAGACTGGCATGAGTTCAAGGAACAAGGTCGTGGAGGTGGCGGGAAAGTTTGGAGGCAGCGCCGTCGCTTCGTGAACCGACATCTCCGGTTACTAGGCTGCGCTCTGGCCCACAAGTCATCTGTTCTTGGGATCTTTTGAAGTTTTGATTCGACGCCCGCCGATGGCTTAGCCTGAAACACATCCGAGCTACCCTTCACCACCCAGAAAGGATCAGACACCGCTTATCGAGGCCCGGCTGCCGCATATGGCCTCTGGGCCTTTCCATATCCTATATTGTGAGAGGGAACGGGGGCTTGGTCCCGCTCTTCCACTTATTCCTTCGCGTCATCTGGTCCTGCCTCTGACTTGAAATCACGCACCCTTTGGCGCCGGTGGTGGAAAACCATCGATGTTGTGCCAACGACACACCCAGAATTTCCCATCATAACAGAAGAGGCCCATCCAGCAAAATGGCTCTTACCGCTGGACTCGTCCTGCCAGAGAGAGCAGCGGTTCTGGATTCGTGGGAGTCGATGCACAGTCCAGGAGCGCCCTTGGGCTCCGGGCCCCCTTTCGACGCAGGACTGACAGAAAGACAAACAGTGCAATCCACAAACCCGCCTTGTTATCAATCCAGAGTCTGCTGTGCATCTGTGTGCCGTCACCACACTCCTGTGTCCCAAGAAGAGACTGCTCTGCATCCGTGTACGATCAACAAAGCCCTGGAGGCGTCTGCTCACAGGCGTCGCAGTGCCATCCACAACGTCGGCCTGTCATTGCAGCGCAGTGCTGCGTGTTACAGTGTCATCCGGAAGATCGCTCTGCCATCAAGGCAGGGCCTGTTGTGTGTCCGCTCATCAAAGCAGTGTCTGTTCTGTGTCCGTGCCATCAAAGCAGTGTCTGTTGTGTGTCGCAGTGCCATCCGCAAATTCACCGTGCCATCAAGACATGGTCTGTTGTGCATCTGTGTGCAATCGACAAAGCCTTTGTCGTGTTTGCTTCCAGGCTCGTGACCCAGACAAAGGCTGTTGTGCGTCGCAGTGCCATCAACAAAGGCGTTGTGCTGGATCATGCACGGAGGTGATTCCTGCTCCTCCGTTGTTGTATGAGCAGATGCAAATGCTCGACCGGATAGAAAAATTCCCGCACATAAAAGTCAGTCAACAAACAAAATCTGTCATCTTCCTCCATCATCCCACACCGGCGCGGTGAAGATATTGTACAACTCGCATCAACCAAAGGATGGATCCAAGGTCAAGTGACGCGCCGGAGCCTGGCGCTCCTTGGCGGGCGCTCGACTCGCTTTCCGTTTCTGGCGACAAAGCCTGCGCACCGCAGCCTTCGTCACCACAACAGTCGAATTCTCAACCACCCACTCACTCTGATCAACTGCAGGAAGTGCTAGGTCTCGCGGAAGACGTTGCGACAGACAAACTGCATCTCACACCAGATGATGAACCCATCAAATTCACGATTTCTCAAGAGTCGTGGTTGAAACTGCAAGAAGACCCCAACTTTGACTTGTGCACAGAACGGTACTGTACCCTATTATCCCCGTTGATTCTTCTTCTTCTTCTTCTGGCGGTACGCTGATCTTTTCAGGAACATATTTCGAGTCTTCTTCGACAGCTCGCGCCGACTTGTCACTATTATGCCTCCTCCGAGTCAAAGACACCAGTCCTTTATTCGTTTCCTTACGAAACTAGGGTACAAGACTATATTTGATACAACACCTACTCTCGCGTCTAAGATCTTGATCGACACTGGTATGGTTGTTCAAACAATCACAGGAGAGTACGAGTCCTCGGAAAAAGTACCCGACTTAGTTGTCAAATGGAAAAAGGATATGTACAACATCGGAGATCACACGATTGTCGAAGTGGGCAATACCCAACCCCTAAATGATCTCCGATATCTCGCCCGGTTATATTTAAACGGTGATACGCATATTCAACGTGTTATCCTCATCGATATCACCGAAACACCAAGATTTCGATCTCTAAAGTCTATCGATACCTCTCAGGAGTTTCGTAGAGACGAGAGAACAGGTGCAATTTGGTTCGGAAACGTTAAGGTAGTTGGGGAGACGAAAATTCTGTGGGAGGTGTGGGAAAGAGATACTGCTGGTGTTCCGCAGCCGACCTTCCAGGAGGTTTTCGCGTTCGGCGAGATGCCGTCAAGAAGCCTTCCTTTCTTGACAATCACCAGCGAAGGTGTTTATGGCGACGCGACGACTTGGAGGGGGGTGGATACTTCTATCACGCCACAGATGATCAAGAACTTCTGGATGGAGAATTGGGCTAATTCTAGTTATGAAGACGCTAGGCGACGGATGTTTCCGCTACTAGGTAACCAGAGATTGAAGGAAGCATGGGAAGAATTTTGCGCCAGGAACCTCGATATTATCGAACCGAGTCGAGTCGAGTCTGGTGCACTCTACTAGCAGGTGGCTATCGTGGTGGCCGTCGTGGTCGTTATGGTAGCCATAGTAGTGGCTAGAAAATGACGGAAATGAAAGTCCATGACAGCGGCCAGGAGATGACAGAAATGAAAGTCCATGGCAGTGGCCAGGAAATGAAAGTGCATAGTAGTGGCTAGAAAATGAAAATCTCTCTCTCTCGCTGTCTCTATCTCTGTCTCACACACACACACTGGTGCGTAACTTGATGTGAACTATTAGATCATACTGTGCATCGCAGTGCAGTTAACAAAGGCGTCCTGTGATATAATGGACTGTGCCGCGTAAACACCCGAAGACGCCAGCGAAGCTCTTAATTACCTGGGGACGCGCTCGGCACCAGAAACGCTACCATCGCCGCCCACAAAGTGTACAGCCAACAGGTATGTTTTGCTAACATTCACAGAGACCTATGCTCGACTAACCGCGACGAATGACTACCGAGTCCGGAGGCGCACCAAGGAACCCACTGGGTCTTACTACGCCGACTTTGACCGCGAGTCTGACCAGTATCTGCAACGCCAGCAGTTCCACCTTCTGTAACGAACGCCAGCAGGGCCTTCAAGGGCCAAGGATTGAGTGGGGGAGAGGAGCGGGTTTCAGATGGGCAAGAGGCGATTTAAGTGGCCTGTAAATCGGTCAGTTTCGTGGCTCCACAACTTGGCTCACAGAGGTTTTTTCAGAGAGGCTTTTCACAGAGGAATGGATGTTGCTAGACAAACAGATTGCGACAGTTTGATGAAGGTTTGATAAGGTTTTGGTAGAGTTGTTGATGAAGTTGTTGACGAAAACTGAGATGGCAGTGGCGCAGATGGCAATTGAGATTAGGAGTGGAATAACTATGATCCGCGAAAGTCACGTACTTTGTGTCTTCAGCAGCCAATCGATAAGCTCCGAGAAGACGGACTAATTAAATTACGCCCTTTTTGTCAGTTTTGCCGGTGATACTAGCTCAGGCTACGCTTCGCTAGATCATACACTAAGGTGACAAATTCCTCCGCATCCTGACACGCCTCCGCATCTTCACAAGTTGAAAGTCAAACAATAAACAAAAATCTTTCGTCTTCTTCCGTCATCTTTCTCTCATCGATCATCCACTAAGCCTTCAGAAGAGATTGTGTAACTGGCCTCAAAGAATGGATTCAAGCTCAAGCGACACGCTGGAGTATAGCGGTACGGCCTGTGCACTGCAGCCTTCGCCACCACAACAGTCAAATTTTCAACCACCACCAAATCAGTCGCGCCTTCAACCACCTACTCACTCTGATCAGTTGCAGGAAGTGCTGGATCTCGCAGAAGCCGTTGCGACAGACAAACTGCATCTCACACCAGATGATGAACCCATCAAATTCACGATTTCTCGAGAGTCGTGGTTGAAACTGCAAGAAGACCCCAACTTTGACTTATACACAGAACGGTACCTGATCACTCTCGTTAATTTATCTAGCGGTACGCTGATCTTTTCAGGAAATTATTTCGAGTCTTCTTCGATAGCTCGCGCTGTCTTGTTACAATTATGCCTCCTCCTAGCTTCAGACACCAGGCCTTCGTTGGATTCCTTACGGAACTCGCATACAAGGCTAAATTTGCTATGACACCTACTCTCGCGGCTAAGATCCTGATCAATTCGAATTCAGCTATTCCTGTAGATCAGTCATCGCAAAAACAACCAGACTTTCATATCGACTGGATAAAGAGTCAGGATGATAGTAGAACACATACAATTGTCGAAGTGGGCGTGTCCCAAACTCTCAAAGATCTCCGAAATCTCGTCCCACTATACATGGACGGCGACCTCAATATCCAACGCGTTATCCTTATCAAATTCACCGAAAAACCAACATTTACATGTCCGAAATCAATCCAAGACTCTCAGGTCTTTCGGATTGACGAGATAACGGGTGCAATTTGGTGCGGTAACGTCAAGATTATCGGAGAGACTGAAGTATTATGGGAGATATGGGAGCGGGATACTACTGGTATCGCAGAGATGACCTTCCAGGAAACCTTCGCGTTCGGACAGATACCATCAAGAAAACTCCCTTTCTTGATGATATCTAAAGGTATCTATGGTGACAAAACACTTCGGAGAGGAGTAGATAGTCCCATTGAACCGCAGATGATGAAGCGGTTCTGGAAAGACTATTGGCATATCGCGTGTTGGGAAGATACGGACAGACGGGTGTTACCGTTGGGTATTCTGAGAGCGAAAGGAGCTTATTTGTCGATCCAGCCGAGTCGAGTCGAGTATGGTGCACTCTACTGGCAGGTGGCTGTCGTGGTGGCCGTCGTGGTCGTTTTGGTGGCCATAGTAGTGGCTAGAAAATGACGGAAATGAAAGTCCATGGCTGTGGCCAGGAGATGACAGTCCATGGCAGTGGCTAGGAAATGACAGTCTATGGTAGTGGCCAGGAAATGAATGTGCATAGCAGTGGATAGAAAATGATACTCTCTCTCTCCCCCTCTCTCTCTGTGTGTGTCTCTGTCTCTGTGTGTGTCTCTGTCTCTGTCTCTGTCTCTGTCTCTGTCTCTATATATCTCTCATATACACACACTGGCGCGTGAATTGATGTAAACCGTTAGATCATACTTTGCATCGCAGTACGGCCAACAAAGGCGTCCTGCTACATCAACCCTGTCGTGGAATATCTTGTCAACACTTTCTTCGGCTCCGGACCAGCTTTCGTCACTCACAGGAGCGGCTATACCGAACTCGTCAAAGCCACTTGGGGTGTGCATGATCGAGAAGTTGAGGAGGATCTACAGCAGCCAGCCCTCATGCAATCATTCTCCTGGGAATACCCCAGACTCGACTTGTCCGGCTTCAAGTCCTGTCGGAGTTGTCAGTCGATGGCGCAACTGCTCTCCCAAGCCTAGGTAGTCTCCGAGACACAAATCCCGCCTTGTGCACGAGTCTCTTTGTCATCGTCGCTGCCGCTGATCGTTGCACCGAAAGCAGCTGGCACCAGTGCATTTGCGCAGGTCCCAATCTGGATCCGGGGTTCCAACGGCGTTCTACACTCATATACACAGATCTGACGATCAATTTGCACGCGCAACTTCTCAATATCCGGCATATCTTTTATTCACTCTCTACCTATAAAGTCTTTATAATTCGTCCCGCAGACGGCTCGACACGCCGGCCTTCACAGTTCGAAGCTACCGCACGGGCAAAGTGACTGCGCTGAGATCTGGTGACTTTACTTTCGCAGCCGCAAGGTCATTATTACTAGAGGCCTGTGGCAGGAAGGTTCTACCGTCCTTGTTGCGCCACTTGGGAATTTTCCACTGCGAACATCAACCCAGTGAGCTGCAAGACATGTATCATTCCTGAAGCGGCCAGAATGCCCGAGACTGCGACAATGTCACTTTGGGGAACGAGGACAAACACCGCACGGCTCATGCATCCTCCAACAACAACATGTATCCGCATGTTGGCGAGGCTGGTTGATGTTACGGGAAGACGGTCACTGCTCGTACTCCCCCGACAGTTCCTCACAGCAACGGCTCATAGGTGAGGTTTTCCCAGATTGTCCCAACCCAGTCTTTGGAGACGGCCCACTCCACTTCACGTTCGTGTTCAATTAAAATCCCAAGAAATCCTGCCAAGTTTTAGCAGCCACAGGCTTCGAGACAACGTGACCATTGGTGAAGAGATCACAGGTATCATGAACCAAGTACTCGGCTGGTGCCAAAAGCTTGGGCGCGGCGGAACCCACAAGTGCAAGACCACCTGCCACGACAATCATGATCGAGGTGGAGGAATATTGTGTTGTCTTTTCGATGGGAGCTCCTTGTTCTTGAATCTCCTTCCGCAAGCTTGGCCATTTTTCCTTCAGTCAGCTCTCCGAGCAGATTCGAAGACTCTCAAGGGTAGGAACTCGACAGGGTCTGCTGGGTCAGTCAGAGTGGGAAAGGGACATGTGCAGGCTTCGTCACTTGGCACGAAATTGGGCCCTAACTTCCCAAGCCACATGGATGGACGCAGAGCAAAGAGGCCGTGCTAGCCCCCGAGCTCTTCCCTTTCTCGACGCCCTTAGATCTCGGCCAACAAACAATGCGAGGGAAGCCTTCTTGGGAGGCCCGACGATCTGTCGATACTCGAGGTGTTTGCCGCCTCATCCTGTTTTAATCCTTGAGAAATGCCCATCGCACGCCGTCACTGGCTCGACACCTACCATCGTCCTCCATCAATTCACTTTTCGAGACGTATGACGTGACGCCGTGAATACACAAGGCACTAGTACAGTGGAATTCGTGCTCTGGGAGAACTTCTTATGCGGCTTGACTCTAACATTGCCAAAACGACTCGGAAAGCAGGGGCGAAAATGAAGAGATAGGAGAAACTCACAAGGACTCCTCTTCGGTTTCATTACGATATCCCGTGAAGAAGCACCTCCGGCAATATGCGTCCGCCATTTCCCCGTTGGGATCGTCCAGCTCTGCCCTCAATGCCCGATCCAGTGACGAAGAGAAGTCTTTCTTTACTTTTCTCTGGCAACAACACACCCGGAAATATTACGATGACCCCTCCCAAAAAGGACCACTACTCCCTCCCCTCCGTACCTCCACCGCTCTAGTTCGCCGTCGTCAGCTGGCTGCTTCTGCTGTCTGCTTCTCTTCCAGCAAAGGGCATCGGTGTGGGTGTGACTGCGAACGAGAGGAACCGGACGAAAAACACGTTAATCTGCGCCTTGCGGCAGCTTCGAGCCCGGTTTCAGTAGCGACGATGACGCTCAACCCATATTCGACTCCGGATCTCACTATCGATGGCCATTTATTTCCTCCACGAACTCCGGCGGGTGGTATACACCACAACAAGCCCACAACCGACGTCAGGTGGAATTTGCACAATTCGGCCGGGACGAGCGGAAGGACGATACCCTGTAGCCTAGCAGCCAGGCCAATACCAAAGAAATAGGATGGACCTGTCGCACAGAGAGCGTGAAAGGTGCGGTAGACCTCAGTTTGCCCTCCCCTCCCAGGTAAACTTGGAGTTTCTTACCATCGCATCTCTGACGCGCGAATACCACGGTCCGCCCTCGCCGTCGCACGTTAGACATCATCCCTACGCTCAAGCAGTCCCACCTCGACGTGGTTACGACTGCGTGATTCGAGGCCAGCGGATGATCTACCTGTGCTCTCTCTGAACACAGAAGTTGACAGCGAGACAAAGTCACATGCGGTGATACCACGATGGCGGGAGTCTATCGAAGAAAGCCCGGCTCAAGCCGGTGGGATTAAAAAAGGCTCTTGATCTAGAGGCCCTCTAAACACAGCCTGTCCATCCATCGAGTCTCCGTTGACATGCATTCGTTGTTGTTTGTTTTTGCAACTCATGATGTGCAGAGAACAAAGTTATCATCATCCAGAGATTGAGGAGATGGAAAAGAGAAAGTCCCCCGTTCCGGCGTGATGGCGGCTGCGGCGTGGTCCGTCCAACTCGATCGACTTCACAAGAAGATTGCCCTGTCTGTAAAATGTTCCAATTACTACCGCCCGATAGCCAGGACAGGATAGGAGATATCTCAGACCCCTGAGATTCAGTGCCTCCTCGCTCGTCTATAGAGACGCTGTCTCGGCCTTCTGCTGTGGTACGCAAGCATATCCGGACTTGGAGGTCGAGACCAACCAGGAGCTCGGGAAGGGCAGCCAGTCGCAGAACAGGTGCTAGACGACGGACGTAATGAACTCGCCATGCAACGTGTTAGCGCGAGCGCTTGGTGAGTATCTCGGTAAACAAACACCCCCAACGCTCTGTTGATTACACACAGTTACTTAGCAGTGTCCGCCTCGACGACAGGGGGTTTTTGTGGATTACACTGTCTGTCTGTCTGCCTATCAGTCTGCCTGGTTAGCTGTCACATCAATGCGAGCGCCAGAGAGAGAGAGAGAGAGATTCTTATTTCCTGGCCACTGGGCTACCACGACGGCCGCCTGCCTACGGAGTGAACCAGATCCGACTCGACTCGGCTCGATGATATCGAGGTTCCTGGCGCAAGCATCCTCCAGTGCTTCCTCCAGTCTCTGCTCGCCTGGAAGCGGCAACATCCGCTCAGACGCATCAAACCAACCCGCGCTAGCCCAATTGCTCCTCCAAAATTACTGGATCACCGGCGGCCCGCAGACTGCATGTACAATGACAATGACCGATCCAGTGGCTGGATGGGACGACCCGGAAAATCCACTGCATTTTGCGAAGAACTCGAGAGCCGCGGAGGGGCGTCAAGGGCGAAAGGGATACCGAGGACGGAGGAAGCTTTTTCTGGGACTTCCAGGGGGTTCCCGAACCTTGCGAGTGGAAAGGGGTGTCTCAGGACAGGTATGGCCGGGGAAATGCGGACAGGCAACCACTGACTTTATCGAAACCCGCTTGGCAAGCTTTCCAGGGCGAGGAGGCACTTGGTCGCCCGTGCGGCGTGCTCCTAGTAGCACTCCAGAAGCAGCACTTCAGATCCTTCTGCGACAGTTCTGGCGGCAGGAGATGAGCCGTCAAAGTACCCAATGCTCATGACGAATGAGAGTCGCTGCCACTGGCCAAGGAAGCGGGAGTTTGGCGTCATGGTGTTCAGCAATACCTGAGCGCCTCGGCCATCTGCGTGGGATCGCCATGAGAATTCGCAGTGCACCGCCGGACTCTTGACGGCGTCTATGGCCATCGTGGTCAGCAGAGATCAGCGTAAGGGTAAAATGGAACACGAGGCTTACTTTCGCGGTCGTGCATAGGCCTAGATATCCAGCTGACAGTGAGTCGGCCTAACGCATTCCTAGTCAAAGATTATTGTCAGCTTGCAGCTCGCGTCGCTTTGGGCTTCCTGCTTCAAGTCAGATGTTCCTGTTCGATTGACACGCAGTCTCATGTCCATGCAAGGCGTGCTCACAGATGCAGTGGAGGTGGAGACTTCCTTGAACTTGATATGGGGATGAGATCGTCACCTGCCTCCCTGGTCCAGCCAGTCCTTCTACTTCACAGCAGTGAGTTCTGCTGACAAGGAGAGTGTGCAGTCCCAATTCTATCCACAGGAAAACAGCCGTTGAAGGTTCACAAGCCGCTGGTCGGTCGCGATTGAACGTGCCTCCGACTGTCCTAACTGCAGCAGACAGACCAGAGGGTACTTTCAGACAAGCCATTGTGGGGCAGGCTAATCAACACAGTCTGATGATGCGAGCTGCCGGCATCTCATATTCTCCCTGCTTTGACGACCGTACAGAGGTTTCTGTGGCAGCAAATTGTGTCCGGTGTATGGTGCCGTGCCGTTGTCCTCTTGGGCGAAGAGAAGCAGGCGTCAACAGACTGATCATCTGCACTGGTTGTGGCACATGTAAGCCACTGTGAATACCTCACAGTGTCTCGCTTCCGCTAATCTTTCCTCTAGAGGGCCCATTCAACGCCATTGCCTTGCGCCCTCTAATTACTGCACGACACTGTCACCTGGCAGAGAAACGAGCAGAGCTACTCCTGGTACCAGAGTCTGATTCGTGCTCACTTTTTGAGGAGGACCGATGCTGCTGTTGAGCGTCGTCGCAATTTGGAACCCTATTGAAGCTATCACAGGAGTGTTTCTGTCCTGGTCAGCACGGCATATCAACCCAGGAGACATCCGTCTCCCTCCTAAGCCAACGTGAGCAGCTTGGGTACAATACTCCCTATGTCAGAACTCAATCCTCGCAACCCTTGCTGCTGATAGCTCGCCCAATCGAATGCGGGAGCGAAAAGGCCAGCCAGACGCCATCAGGGTCACCACTCCCAGTGGTACGATGACCCAATCCCTCCCTGGCAGAGGACGCGGACAGTTCCAGCCTGCGTCGGCGTAGAACGGCTGGAGCCTGACACTATTGAAAGTGACATTCACCTGCGCCTGTCAAGGTAGCCGATTACCGCTGACACCTGGACTCTGTCACTAAAGTACCTTGAGTCAATGCAGTCAGATTAGCTTTCTTTTTTCGCGCTCTCACAACAGGTTGCCTCAGTCGCGCAGCCTTCAACCCACCCTGCCACTACGGTATTTGGCTGCTGATGATGTGAAGGCGGTCAAGGGAGAGAAAGCGTGCTGCGAGCACATTCTGGCCGCCTCGACTCCCCTTTTTCTTCGCCTGCCGTGACTGAGTGACGAGGGTTCATTCACTACTTCTATTCCCCAGAGTCGCGAGCCTGTTAACGTGCGAGAAGGCGATCTTTCATCAGTCGGGCAATGAATCAGTCAAGGCTGTATCCTCCCGATCAGATCACTTACTGCGCGATGTATGATGTCTTTGCCCAGAGACAGAGATCCTCTTCCCACGCCAACCGTGAAAACCATATTCAAACACACCAATTCCCCCCTTTGCCTACATACCTGGGTCTCATGGGTTGCCCTGTCTGGCCTGGCGGTCGGGCTGGCCCGGACCTTCTTCATCTTCTACACAGTCTTCTTCTTCATCTGCTCACTCGGACCTTCTATCTACACACAGAGAGAGCGTGCTCGCGAGATACGGTTTGCGAAAAGGGGTGTCGCTGGCATCAATTTCTGAAATCACGCACCCACATCAACCTACCTAGGCGTTTTCGGAATGATCGTTCTTGGGAGGAACTGGATCCCCCGTGTCAGTATTGACATGTCACCCACAGGAGAATACACGATTATCTGTCTGGCCCAGTGGATACGAGGAACGGAAGGGGAGGGATGGGCTGCTTCATGCAGGATTGTCAGAAAGCCGAACGTGACTTCTAACAACAACAAGAACAACATGAGCATCATCATTATCATCACGTCGCCGTTTACTCGTGCTTTCCGGCATGAGATGAAGCCGAGGAGAGGAGCCTGGCTCGTCCTGGTGGCGAATGCAACAGTACTCGAAGCCACACAGCGACGGAAGATGGGTGGTGGAAAGATACATTCATTCACAGTGGGTGGGTGAGTGTATGGCACACACGATCATCTTTCCCAGTCCTGCAGGAGGAGGACCTTTCTCCTGCAAAAAGGGGTTGGATATTGCTGAACGGGATATATATATATATATCACATATTTGGACCTGATGTCTTCCCGGTAGAGAAACTACACCTATCTTGAACTTTTTATTGTCATGCATGCCTCAGTTCACCACTACCTTGGAAGCATCTCGAGCAAGCAAGTACACGACATCTCCGCAGATTATCCATTGTTGTTTGCGCATGCGCTTTGCTCTCCTCGAGACCACAAGCCACGGCGGCCGAGCGCTTACTCTGGCACATTGTACTTTTCATTCTTACATTGTCAGGCTCCTCCTCTGTGTGGTCAGCGCGGTGAAAGAGGTCGGTCGCAGCAGCCCAACAACATTCAACTAGCCCCATTTTGTGGAACAGCGCACACAGTGCCATGCCAACGGAATTGAGCGCTTCTCTCTCAGACATTCTCTCGAAGGGGTCGAGGAAGATAAGTGAGTCTTTGTCAAGGAAACGCCGACGATCCAACTGTGCGCCTTGTCGCGCAGTAAAATTAACCTGAGTCTACACAGCCGAGAATAGCACTATGGAGCCCCAAAATATCCCCATGGCTACTCTCTCTCTCTCTCTCTCTCTCAGCCGTTACTTTCATCTCTCGACGACGAGGCTCGCTCGAACTCGAACCGGCAAAGCGGGAACGTCATTGCAGGACGCATCGACTGGGAGACCACATCGCCGATGCGGGAGGTCGAAGAACCCAGCTAGTCGGCTGAGGATCAATCAATTGGAGGAGCGAACGGCCGATCCCGTTGCCTCCCTCCGCCTCCGTGGGCTGCCAGCTTGACGAAGGCCGGGCTAGACGGAGCTCGGGCTGGACATACACTGATGCATTGGTTCTTTGATTCAATAAACAAAGCCAGCCGTCGAGATAGTCGTAGGGGAGAATAATCGTCTGCTTTCAGGGACTTGTTGCGGCCTGCTTGTAGCAGCTCTGCACCAAACCGACTGTGTCGGTTTTTCCAAATCTTTGTATTGACTTGACATTCCTTACCGTGTCATGTGGATTGCTCCGTCGCTGCTTGCTCAGTTTCTGCCGTAGTCGGAAGGAGTGGAATACGCACGGGAACACTCACCATGCCAGACAGAACTGTCTTAGGTCTCAGCATTGCTTTACTGCGGGGAGCGGACAAGGGGGACGGTGACAGCAGGTGCGCAGTATCTCGATGTCTTGTTGCCGGGGCTAGCTAGCAAAGTGAGGAGAGCTTTATCCACTGGAATTCGACGACAGCGTTTGGCTCATCTGTTCTGGCGGCGAGGACACCCCATCCGGCACTCATCTTTATCTTTCTCAAGACAGGCAGGGCGTCACACACGGCCCAAGGACATGGCTGACCAAGCTGTTCCGCCATCGCACCAACCTCAGCATCCTGTGCGTTGGCACCAGCGCGGCGGCCATCGATGACCCTTCCATTTCACGCTCACGAAAGAGGAGCGAGTAGACTCAGACGGCGGGATTGGTTGACTCCATTCACGAGAGCAGGTACGTGAGGAACAATCACATAAATGGCAATGGATCCCTTCACATGCAGCTTGCTACCCCTGTACAGTTGGACAAATGGACGATTCTTTTCGATTCTGGCCGCCCGGCCTATTATATGTCAGCCACTTTCGCATGTGTACGGTTTACACAATGAGGAGGATGGTCTACCTATACCTCTGCCTTTCTGGAGATCGGAGCCATTTGGGGTCCCTGACGGAACTAAAAGCCGACAAGGAAATGCGAGCAGCATACATACAGGTCGAACCATATGCGATGGAGCATTCTTTCTTTCTTATTCAGGGTGATGGAGTCCCTCTCTCAATGGGGGCTGACAGTGTCGTCCAATATGCTGCTACTCGCAATGTATGTGTCGGCCAAAGACGACGACGCCCACGACGAATCCGCGACCATGTTCGTGAAGTCCAGTTACTTGGACGAGACCGTGACCATAAGCCAGAGATGGACAGTCAGTACGCGAGGAAAACCAAAGGGACTCAGTAAACAGAGACAGACGCTTCAGGGTGCTGAAAATGCCGGCTGGCAGGGATGCCAGGATCCATATGCCGGATTGACTTGCCAAGTGTCCGAGTCTTCATCATCACCTACCTATGCTATGAGGACGGAAGAGGACCTTGTTGAGCCAAGCACCTCTGTTCACCGCTGACAATGGACACGCTATCACGGCGTGTTCGTCGTTATTGTTATTGCACTTCTCGACGAAGTAGTTCGCAGCGAGAACCCAGCCCCAGAGACCAGTGGATGCATCAGATACTGTTTCACGATTGTGACAAACCCGTCCAGTCCATCCATACAGGGCCCGCCATTATTATGACAGCAGAGCGAGTGATTTGTGTGTATAGGTGATATGAGTCCCGTAAGGCACGCTGTAGTATTCTCCGTTTTGTGTTAGTGAAGGACATGCGCGTCCGGTCTCACGTACGCCCAGTTGCTCTTCCCGTTGTTATGCGCCGAATTGGTAATGTCCTGGCTCGGTAACGGGTCCCTTTAACGTTGGAGGCATAATGTGTCTTGTCTGTTTGTTGTGACGGCGGAGGGATGTAGGAGTGATTTGGAGACGAAGGAAGGAAATGGACTGAATCACTGTGCAGTGCAGTGCAGCAAGAAGCTTCTCACACCAATTACTCCTCGCCCAGTGCTCGCAAATAGTGCCGACTTCGATGCACCTTCTGGCTGGTGACTTTCTATGCCTTTTTGTTTCTGTTCCTCAATTCCTCGTGCTGTCCGTGGGCCGATTGGTACTACCAAACTGCTGACGATGTAGGCAGACCACCCTTCTCTCACTTCTCCAAGACAGGCCCGGCCGTTTCAAATTCCTCCTGCCGGCGGACGATCGCAGGTTGCCCTTTATCCTGTTCCTCCGGAGAGGCTCACATTGAATCTGGTCTCCATTGCAGGGTTTTCCCACGATGTGATTGATCGATCAGAACTGGCTCTCTCCATCACTGTGGCGGCAAACCTTCAAGTGGTGCGGCTCGGTATATGGGGAAGTGGATGGAGGTAGTGAAGGTCTCGGGGACGGCATCCTTCAGCAGCAACAGCAGACATCCGCTCCTTACCAGACAAGGCAAGCGGCTGACCAGTCCTGAGAAAACCACGCAAAGATGAAAGAGATTCGGTGAGAGTCTGGGTTGCAGGCGACAGAGATGTCGAAAGAAAGTGCATCAGTCTGTTGAGTACAGGAAGGACAATGGATTTGGTTGGCAGAAGTAAAAAAATGCCGGCGGCGAGGGCAGGATGCCATCAGGTAAGACAGACGGTCTCATCACACAAAGTCCACAATCACAATTACTCAGGCCGCAGCATACCTCTTTCATTCTGTCGAACTTCCGGAATTCTACCTGAAGTAGTTGCATCAAGTGAGAAGAGCCGTGCAACGCCGTCAAAAGGCCAAGAACAGTGAGAGAGAGACAGAGATTATTGATACGTGTTCGCAGAGCCTGTGTTGCGGCGAGCAGCAATATTGTGAGTCGGCTCTGAGATGGTTATTCTGTGCACACTTCGTTGGGGCTAGACCTGGATCGCATCTGTTGTTGTTCGTACATCCTCTGACGTGAGGCCGTCGTCGTACCCGCGCCCGTGGTCTTCTGAAGTTCCTCGCGTAGGTTGCACAGTTCCGTGATTCTCGCGCCGCAACACGATTTGCAAACTTGATTCCTCGGCCTCGAACCTGGGCAGACACGCCCGTCCAGCGATACACGTGGGATATGACATGTAGCCTGTCGAAGGGTTGGCCAATCGTGGTCCGTGTGCAGGTTCCTGGGTGCCACAAGAAGACCAAGGTTGGTTTTCAAGCCTGTAATCCGGAGGTTGCCGCTGTCAGGGTAAGGAAACGGTAATACCAGTCTGGCATTCGATATGGAGGTGTTCGCACACGGCCGGTACGTAGTCACTGGACTTGGCCTGAGCTTCTATCGACGCCAAAAGGGGATTGCTCCGGGATACACGCATCTGTTTTCACCGGTTCGAGTGCCCTTGTGCTGTGGAGCAAAGACGAATCGCTGTGACCACGATAAGAGTCGTAGATACATCGTACCTTTCAAAAGCTTAGAACCAGGCCGCTCGGTCGTCGTTCGGTAATCGGGGCAAATCTGCGTAAGAGAAAGGGGGATAGGCGGTTTAAGCCAAGTTTTCACACTTCGTATTGCTAGTTCTATCCCTATATACAGAGACTCGAGTCTCTTCGAGGCTTTGGGTACGCGCGGCTGTCCCTCCTTCTCTGTTGTGTGGCCTCGACCCGAGGTCCCCAACACTCAGCAACTCAATCGAAAATGAAAGGTCCATGAGAGAAAATCTTTGGACAGTGAGGGAGCTGCGGTGATGATAAGCGAGGACGTCTGCATCGTGGTATTTTACAGGACCATACACGGGACCAGACTGAACTGAGGAGCCGATTGATGTCATGGCGCCTTTCACCTGAGCTCTCCTGTGAGCGACTCCAAGTGAGAATGCTGCACAAATATCTCAGAGAGGAATGTTAAGCTGACTCCAAATCCGAGATGTAACATTTTTAGCACAAAAGTATGCTTCCAGACGGGGCGTAGAGCCTCCAGGATAGTCGACTGCGTTGGATTTTCTTGGATATCGTAATGACCACTATTGAGGAGTATATGGCTCCGGATGTGGGTTGTGTGGTTGGTGTTCTTGAGGTCTTTGTGATTCGGTCCCTGTAATAGCGGCAGTCGTCGAGAAATGAGGGTCTACATGAAAGAGGCCCGTTCCGCCACGGCCTTGGTCTGATTCACTGTCCGAAAGCTAAACAGTCAGTGGGGTTGCCATCGCCACTGGGGTGTTTTCATACGTAGATTGAGCGTGCCCGGAGGGTGCGTTTTGATAGATTTGTAAGTGTATGGTGATGGAAAGACTCCGTAATGCAGTGAGCATATGCAAATAGTAGCTTTGAAAGAGTTAGCAAAAGACGAAACATAGGAACGGACCCTACCTTTTATGCGCAATTGGGAATGGTACTGGTCACTGGTGAGATCCTCCTGCTTCCTCGAAGGATGTACCGGCAAAGGAGGAAACACAGTCACAAATAACCATTTGCAGAATGGACGATGATCTCCACCTTCGATTCGGGGTGAGTCAACCCCAAAGGATGCGTCAGTCGCCAGAATGAAAAGGGCGAAGGTAACAATGGAGAAATTATGGAAGAAGAATCAAAAAGACCGAGAGAAACCTGGAAAGTCCAGAAGGGGAGTCGTGCACGGCGGTGTGATCAATCGAGGGAAAGCTATCGTATCAAGGTCAGCTCCCTCTGGAAGTCCATGAGGATTGCTTCCGTCGGCTGCAACAGCTCTTTCCACATCTTTTCACGGGCCAGCCGCTGGTTGGCTTCTGTTTGTATTGCACGATTGTGACAGGCGGCCAATTTTGACAGCTGTTTTGACTGCAGATCGAGCAAAGTTTTGACTGCGTGGACTCGCTGATCGGCGTGGGTGTGATCTTCTCGTCGATCCTTCTCTTCTTGCTCTGTCTCGCTCTTGGTCTCTGTCTGTGCCAGTCCAGCATCACCTTGCCGCTTCGTCCAGCGCCTCTTCTCCGGCTTTGTCTTTCGTAGGTAGTCAGCGAACGTCTGCCGGTGTTGGGGACCCTTCTGGCTCTGACTTGATTCCGGAATCTGGGCGATGGACTCCATCTCAAAGGGTTGATGCAACGGTAGGAATGTCACAGTCACAAATCGCATAGATATGAAGCCTCACCAGGGAATGTAGTGAAGGGGTTGCAAGACAAAAGAATTTGTGAAAGAGATGGGCAATTGCAGGAAGAAGGACCATGTCGAGAATCGAGGCGTTAGGTGCAGGAAAGAGAGGCTGTTCCCCAACTGGGACTAGCGCCCTCAGCGTCGCTGGTGTATGACCTGACAAACGAATTGGCCACAAGGGACAGAATCTTATTCTCGAGGAATCACATCAAATGAGATGCCCACGAGAGTATTGCTGGGATCCAGTGGTAGCCGGGGCACCCTTCCTGGGCTTTGCGGTAAGCTGGAACCCCCATTCTCAGCTACAGAGTCGAGCGCCTGCTGATCGAGACGCAGCTCACTTCGAGGTAACAAGACAATCCTGTGCGTCCTATCTTCAATGATGGCCTCGAAACAAACATCTGGCCTCGAGTGGTGCATCGTCGTATCATTGGCCGCACCCCTTTCCGGCTATTGCTTCACTGTAGCACGTACGACTACGCACAAAGTCTGCAGATCTCGCTTGATGCTGTTCCATCTCATTGTGCAATGGACGCAAACGTACCGTGAGCTGACCGCACGCGAAGGTCACTCCCTCTGTTCTCGTTCTCGTCGTTATTGTCGCTCGATTCCTCGTTCCTCTGGCTTCTCCCTTTCCCGTTTCTCGCTCCCGGGTAATCGGTTCGAATGGTTCAAGTCCCATGTTACCTCCACTATCAACATCACCAATTTCCGGGCAATTGTCAGAGAAGTCATAAAGGAGACATATATGGATTTCAGGAGTACAAAAAGAGATGGCCTTTCATCGTGTACATCTTGACCACCATACAGATGCACAAGAGATGGAAACGCGCGGGCTTCATGAAGAGTGCAATGACGGGCAGGTCACTCCTATATTCTCATGTGTTTGACCTTTTCTCCTAGTCCAGAAGCTGCTAGGACCGGGGCTGCTACGACGCGAATGGTTACGAGAAACCGGGGCCCTTCTTCTAAAATTCGGGCGTGGTGAATTTACAGAGGCTCGAACTCTAGTCGGCACACCAGCTGAGCGACCTAGCGAAGCAGGATGTTGCAGTTCTCACCCGCGCCCTTGCCGTCACGCCATGAGTGCAGATCCCGCAGGAAGGTCAAGGAAGTGCCTCATGGCAAGGAAAAACTCAGCGTTGGCCAGGTTCGAATGGCTTGATGAACGCGCTTGGGATCGCGGCGAAGTTGAAGTCATCTAGAACCAGGATTTGATCCGCCAGCTAGGTAATGCCGGTGAATTGTTTCTCAAGCACACGAGGCACCGTGACAGCCTGACCAGGCGTTTGACTCTCCTAACGAAGCCTCTCCGTACATCCAATCTCGGAAAACAATGTTCAATGGAATGAGCAATGGCAATTGGCACAATCGTCGGGCGATGCGCCGCTCCTCGTCCGCGTTGAAGGTGCAAAAAATGTAGCCCACCGGGAGCTTCCATAGATTCTCTGCAGCATCGCAAGTGGAAGCCCTTTCAGCCAGAAATTCCATGGACTAGAGTGTTTAGCCGTCTACCGGGGTCCAGAGTGGTCCTGCCCATCGAACAGGTTGTGCCAGCACTTCGAATATGCTCGAGGTGTTTCAATATCTCCTGCCACCAGTCGATGTCAGGATGATCGAGAAGGCTCTTCATGTTCCGTGCCCGGCAATCTCGGAGACGAGCCACCACTGCAACCCGAAGCTGTCGTCGCAGTGGAATTCTGACGATAGTGGGACATTCATCTTGGTAGAGCCCAGCACGTCCCTGTGTAATAGAGGTTCTCGATCAACCACTTGTCTCGTGGCTAACACAGGTTGTGAGCTACTTTGACATGGTGCCGGCGGTCGAGGAAAGTCAGACGTGTTCCATTTGGAACCCGAAGTTCCGGCTGAACATCTGTAGTGGTTTTCACTCAGTGCTTGGTGATTTCTGGAAGACCAAGGGGGCTGCCCAGGCACGCTCGCTCAATGGTGACTAGGATCTGGCTGATGTTGATGAACTTTGGTTCGACATCCTTGCCGACAGAATATGGCTTTCAGCCGCTCGACATTGTCCAAGTCCTGTCCCCGACTTGTCAGATTATATCACCATCTGGAGACACCCGGGCTGAATATGCGAGGATAGTTTGACCTTCCTTCTTGGCTGAATTGCTTATCTACGCTCTGTGCTCGGCGCGGCCGTATTGCCTGGTGCCTTAGTGGCCTTGTTTTAACACAGGTTCCGAAATTGTATATGGTGGATTTGTTAACGCATATCGTCGCGTTCGCTTCCAACTCCAGGTCTCTCGAGCTCCTGACATGTATTGAACTTAACCCCGACACAGTGGAGAAATATACAGGTGATGAGGGGACTGGCAGTTTCCAAGACCAGGAGATGTGGATCTTGAGAAAGAGCAAACTTCGGACAGGTTACTGGGAGGCGTATATATATAACGCGACGGCGAATGGGTTGTTGTTGCTGCATGTGGGCAAGCTTGTATTTATGTCGAGCTCAGAGTCAGTCACTGGGCAATCTGTTTCTCGTACCCTTTGAAGCATGTCCTATCTATCGAGCGATGACTCCCGTGCGTATTCTGTTGCCTGGGCAGAGGCAATCCACTCTAAAAGCTCCACCCTGTCTTCCAGTTGTTGAACCACCAGCATTAAACTGCATCCCATTGCCTCGACAGACAATGAACAAAGGACTTGCAACATTGAAAACAAATTCAAATCCATTCTCCTCTCCTGCTCGCAGGGCAAATTCGCCACGGCAAAAACTGCAAACACTGCAAACACTGGTAGAGGCAAATATATCTAGTGCCTTCTGTGGGGCCGTTGTGGCTGATATGATTGGCTGTTGACGGATTAGCGTCGTCCGACCGAGTCATCTTGTCCACGTCAAAGTTTTCAACCCTGAAACTTTCATCCTCAACACTGATCCTCAACACTCATCTTCAACGATCTCATCCTCAACCTTCTCGCGAGCTGAGGTGACAGGAGTCGATCCACTCTTCTCGACTCTGGCTACATTTGGCACGGGAGGCCTGCCAGAAGCCAACCTATATCTCGGTACACTTATCTCGGACGTGCGCTCTTGCCCCAATGCCCACCAATCGCAGGCGGAGACCTGACTGACAGAATCTCTCCAGGAACCTTTTCGCCGGCAGTTTCCTCCAGGGGGCTTTGCTGGAAACGCTCATCCTCACCAAAGAACAATTACTCCGTGGTTCCATTTCCTTCAGAGATTCGATCACAGCGCCGCTCCAGCATGCTCAACTGAGCCTGAACAATTGCCGTCAGGGCAGACGCGTGCACGCCTTCCCCGATTCATCCTTTTGCCCCCGCGTCTTGGTTGCGTTTTTACTGGCTTCTCGGAAAGCATTGGGCAGGAATTCTCCCTCCAAACATCGACTTATCAAGTCCACGACCGCGACGACGCCTCATTACTAAGACTTTCCGAGTCATTTGTCGAGGAGGGTGGGTTCTCCCCAGATTGTTTCTCTCCCCAGGTGGCCGGTGAACCATCTTGCGCAGCCTGTGTTCTGGCTTGCGCTTTCTCGGGACCCAGTGCTGGGTCTAGATGATGACTTGGAAGGAGGCGGAGAAGGCGAAAAAGGAGACTTGCTTGTTGAAACCAGGGATCTCGTCGTCTCTATCTATAGTGACACAGCCGGAGGGCTAAGTCCACAGCCTCCTCTGCCTATCTAGTCCTGAACAAATATAAGCTCCCATAGGCGAACGGTAGTTCTTGTGTCAGAGCGCAACAGATGTTCCTGTTGTTGAGGGGAAAGAAGGAGACAGGATATACAGGGCAACGAGGGAGAGTTCCTCCTCGCTCCTCTGCCTCTGCCTTCATTATATCTGCCACGAGTTTGAGCTGCCGGGTGACAATTCCATTCCTTACGTCGATCTTATCCTGATGATATTTCTTCACTGCTTCAAACTCGCTCTTAGATGGCATTTTTATAAATGTGGCGCTGGGAATCGTTCCAAGAGGTGCGCCGGTAGGTAATAGTTTGATAAGTTCAGGCGATATATTCCACTGTGTTGCGGGACCAGCATCGGTGACCTGGCCGTCAGATGGTGGTAGAGCAACATGGCAGGCCGTGAGACAGTAAATGGTGGATGTCTATCAGGGCGCCGTTGCAATGGCCACTCTATGGGCTCTAGGCGTCCGCAGTGGCTGACTGTAGATGCTCCCGTCATAAGCCCGAGGTGCCCGCGGTACCCAGTGCTTTTTGACTGTGCTATTGCATTGGGAGGCCAATCAAAGGAGCTGAACGTGATACCATACCTAGATACTACCTCCATTGAGCTCGACCTACACACCGTCGAAGGTGCGGTCAACACCAGCAATCCCCCGCTATCACGGTAGCGGTTCTGAGCTCAACAGGCGATGAATTGAAGTACGAAGGACGATCTGAAAGGTTGAGGGCGCCTGTGCGCGGTCAATATCCCAAGTGGCATGACTGCCAAGAGATCTGTCCCAAATAGGACTAGTTCCTAAGGATCAGGTCAACCCTGTCAACTCCATCCTCACGGCATTCGCCCTTCCTCGGACCACCGACAAGCAGTGCCACGATCCAAGAGCATGGGCGAAGACGCCACCCACCGTCGCACCGGTTGTGGGCCGCCGGAGCTTCAGGACTATTTAGACAGCTGGGGGGCGATGGGTACAACTGCCATACCATATCACTGTTGAATCTGGGAGCGCTCCATCCCTAATGCCTTCAAGGTGTCGTATGACTGTAAGCACCGTGATATCATGCATACTGTATACGTAAGACGGCTGTGTGGCAGGCAAAGGCAACGCTATCTGACAGTGGTGGAGGTGCTGTATCCGGCAAGGTTCATCGAAGGCAGACCGGGGTCGGTAGTGTAGGAAAGACCAAATCGTCTCCAGTGGATTTGACATTGCGAGGCATGTTGTTCTCTATATCGTTCGAGCTCGCTCGCATGAAAGAATGATTGTACTACGGTGTCTCATGCATGGCCAAGGGTAGCGACGGCCATGCTTCTGCCAACAATCCCAGCGCATAACTAGTCTTGGTTGCACCCTTCTAACTCGGGGAGCCACGGGGCCCATCTGCTGGTGAAAGGACAAAGCGATGAGTTGATGAATCATGACTGTCGTCTAGAGATGTGACTGATTTCTACTTCGTGCTCAGTTGCGTTGTGAGGACCACGGCCGTTGACAACAGCATGAGTTTTTTGTTGCATGAACATGATCAGGCCTTGGATCCGATTTTGAACTTGAACACACAGCCACCACTGCGTGAGAAAGGTTATCAATTTCCCCCCCCGCCCCCGGACCCGACCGATAGAAGTGCAATGAATGGAGGTATTCGCGGCAAAGTGTGAAATGCTTTGGATCCCCGAGTGCGTGGCCTATATACTTACTGTATGTACATGCCACCGTGCACCAGTGCCAAGGGTCCGTGACGGCACATGGACCAGCCCAGGGGATTACAAGGGAGATAGATTACGGTGGTATGTGCGTGTACATACCAATGGACGGACTGGAATGTCTCACGAGGGTATGAATAAACACTCATACTCGCGCTGGAGCGAGAACCCTTTGTCTTTCTCCCACAACACGAGTAGTTTATGTCGCACGCACAGCTTTAGATACTCAGGGGATACGCATTCAACTCGCACTCCATTCGCGCAACGGTTCCACGCAAAGGCTCTCTGACAATACATCTCTTTCACACCCGACTACTTCCGGTGCTATGCGGTTGGAGCGTGTCGTGCGCCTTGCGATCATGTTTTTTTCTTCTCTTACTCTCAGTCTCCCTCCTCCGTATCACACCGTCGTCGGAGTCTTGGCCCCATCAAAATCTATACCACATGTCCAGCTCCTGCCGATTGACTGACGAGCCCTTCCTCTCGAGTGAGAGTTGGCAGACGACGGATTCTTTGGTCACCTCTGAAAAATCATGATGATGGATGATCATGTCGGTCAATGGGCGTGAACCCGCGCCCTCCATCCCTCGATTGGTCTTTGTGATTAGCGAGGAGCCTGTGCTCCCATTTCGTTGTTGACTCCAGGTCTACCTCTACCTGTACCATCCATCACCCAACTCATGGTCCAGATCATTCGCCGACTGTCCGTCATCCAGCCTCACGGAGAGACATGGCCTGTTTGTGGCTCCATTGCAGTTTAGGTACAGCGCTACTGAATGGATATCGACAGGAGCCCAAACACTCTGGACATGATCTTCGAACTGCTGTGTCCAATTCCTGTTGCTCGTGGGTGTGGTCCTTTTTCGCTGGCTGGAAAGATCAGAAAGCCCGTAGAGCGTCACGCCACCATGGCCTTCATCCAACCTTGACCATGGGTCAATATGGGCGAGCAGTCAGTTCCAAACCACGCGGAGAGACCCTGACATTCCGCAACCCTGCAGCCGTATCAAACATGTCGACGGAGGGCTGTGAGCTGTTCTAGAACGACCTCGTTGAGGAGCTTCGAAATGTGATTCCTTCGACGCGCTCCGCTAGTGCTGAACTATTTGTCCGACCACCTAGGTCGCCCGGATCTGCTGTTCCATGATCCAGAGTACCCCGTCGGTCAAATTCCACTGCCACAATGTCGTGTACGTTGATGTAGGTAGAGAAATCTGGAGAATCCGACTTTCGTCAGGTACACTTCAAGTAAAGAAAGAGCCACGTACACCACCACCCCACTATCAAGCTTGTCCTCGTCCACGGGAGCGCTCAGGTAAGAATATGCGGCAGTCCCGACATCGACACGGGTCAGTACTGTACACCCAGACCACCTCGATGTCCCTCAATGTCACCGGCCTGCCAGATTAGATTGATTCGTGCGGGTGAGCCTCTGTCGCATGTTATATTGTTCGTGGATAAAGTTTTGCAAATGCAGGTTAGTAGGACCACGATCCCGACTCCACCGGCTAACGTCACGACCTCTGCGTGCTTCTCCGCCGATCGTCTGGCCGTTGGGTCCGCTAAAGATAACCCAACGCCGCTCGAACTCCGTACCGTGGCAACCAAGGTGAAGAGGTTCTCCCAGATGACGCTGGATAACTGTACCCAGGCTTAAGGAGGGTATGCGTAGATCTCGGTGCTGGCTCGACTCAATTATGAGTTTGACCGTTGTACATATCAACGCAAAGATTACCTGTGAACCTCGTCGGTATGAGCGAGCATCTGTTTCGGAAGAGTACGACCTCGATGTCCACGACAATCGTTAAGCCGAGGAGTCTGCGGAAACTATACAGAACAAGAACAATGCGAGGAAAGTGACTGACTTTCGGACGACTGCCGCCACATCGAACAAGCCCCCTCCCTGACCTCGATAAGCTGAGCAGGTCGAAGGAAGACGTGGTAGGACAGCTTTCGGAAGAGACATCGCGGTGTGATCAAGAGCAGCCTGAGAGCAGTCGGCTTTGGAGGTGCAGAAGAGCTGCTATCTCATGGTGCGCCCAGCCGGCACCGCTGCTTCCCTCTGAATACCAGGCTCATCGGCAACAGCGACAACGAGGATGCGGCATCTGACGAGGCACCCCACTTTGGGCTGGTCCAAACAGCAGACGGTACGGATATTGTCTTACGATAATCCCAACAAGCTGGCAAGGGAAACGAGGCGTAGCCACAGGGGTGCCCCGCTCATGACAGATAGCCCGAGACCATCTGCCACACCTAGAAATAGACAAACAGGATGGTCACTGGATAGAGGATTTCGTTTAAGGCGGTGAGGGCGTGACGTCGAACAAATTGGTGATAAGCCAAATATTAGAACGCAAGACGCAGGCGGGAACTAGACACAGCAGGGATGACACCACACCGGCGGTGCCGACGGCATCGATTTGAGTATTGCCCATCTGAAGCAAGGCTCCGGTCAACAGGACAGCACGGTACCGGGGAAAAGCATCGTGATTCAATAGCAAACAGAAAGATTCTGGGATACCGGCCCGAGTATCATACTTCAGCAGTATTCATCCGACACACCCTCCGTGGAGCGCTGAGGTTGTGCATTCATTGTGCCCCGGGATCATAACCTTGATCTTTCAGTCGTGCCCACAAGATCGTACATGTCGTGCCTCGAGTCAAAAAAGCCAGCTCTGCAAACATTCCCAGGTCCTCATTCCGCCATGGGCGTTGAAGAAGCACATGCTGTATAGATTTAGCTTCGAAGAGTTGATCTGGGCCGGTCCTTACCTGCTCTCATCCCCCCACGGATCTCGTAGAAGTGGTCATTTCCAAAAGCCTGGCAGTTGTGGAGGACATGAATTGTCGATGCCAACAGCTCCATCGTCATTGGCGTGTTTCTGCATCAGCACCATCGCACCAGAGCCTCTGGCTCTTCGATCTAGATTGTACGATATTGAGGCAGTAAGGCGGCACGACGCCTGGCTCGCTATACCTTGATGAGCACGCATCAAAACGCTGACAATCTTCACAAGGCTCACCCTGGCCGATCTCCCCCATTCGTATATGTGTATGACCAGACAAAATGTCATGAACCAAGTGAGGGCAAATAACAGAGACCTGATAGAGACTTTGGTGGGTTAGCAGGTGATGTGCCCACAGGGGCAGATGAGACTTTCCACTCACTTGTGCCATATAGCCACCAACGTTGGAACTCCGTCGTGATCATACTGTTCTCCGATGATGCGCCGCGGTCACAGGTCGGCCGAGCTGGAGCTCGAATCTTTCTGATATGTAGTTTGGAGGAGAGTCGAGTGTAACAGAGAGTGAGGGTCGAAGTTGCTCTTCGACGGCGGCTCTTTGGAAGGTGGAGGGAGGATAGGTGGACGCGGTAAGTTGCGGCCGTTGCTTTTTGCAGTGTTTTGAATGGCAGGAATGGCGTTCGTTTGAACCTGCGGTTTTTCACGCGTTGTTTGACGCGAATGTGTGATTCCTGGTCGTCAAATCGTGTGATCAACAACGAGTGGCACATGTGGCACGTGGCGTGCCTGCGCTGCCTGCGCTGTCTGCGCTGCCACAACTCTGTCAACCTTGGAAACAGTCCTTTGTCCTACACATGGATTGATTCAAACGCGCTACGTGATATCATCATGGGGAACAAGCCGGCATGCGAGTCTGAAACCGACACAAGTGTCAACCAAGGGAAAGCACGGCGTGTTCCATTACGCTGTGAAGGTTGACACACCCGGTCTCAGTGGACTCCTCGAACGGAGTGAAGGATGCATAAAGGCCAGTATTGATCCCGAAAGTACTGTCTCGAAGACCTGCTAAACTTCCAATCATGCGGCTTGAATTATCAAGGAAAGCCCATCTTCGACCGCTTTCTACGCCTCACAGGACAGACATCTGCAGACTGCGAGCGCAAGAAGTACTCACAAAGGAGCAAGGTCATTCCTTCGCTCTCGATTCTTATTTTTGCTTCCCCAAACCAAGAACAAGAGCGATGCCGTTGGCGTCAGCACAAAAGAGATGCGTCGTTGGAAAGTAAAAGGAGGCACAACCTCGTTAATGCTGTCAAAACACGGACCTTCTGAAGGTGTATCCTCGTTGCAAGTGAGGCAGCATCATATTCGTCTCGATTAGAGGTCGCTGACGTCCCATGCGCCCCATTCTCGAACCTATTGAGAGGCTTAACCCGGGCTGAATACAAGCATTGCGGATGTTCCGGCTGCAGAGACGAAGATTCATCCACCGCGTTGTCGCTCGCGCCTGTCTTCGCCAGCTGTCCTGTTCGTCCCAGGGGTCTGTCTTCAGATGAGGTAGCATCTTTGAGAGGATGACCGCGTGGTTCCTTTCGTGTTTAATCAATGGCTGGGGACTTGGCTGCGTGGCGGGAGCGTCGCGGTCCTTCAAGGAAAGGATGACTAACTGAGAGCAATACTCAAGAAAGTCTTCCATATCTTTGAGTGTCATGCGTCGCTTTCCATGAAACTCTCCAAGCAGCTCTGAGCAACCCTGGACGTCTCTTTGATGACGCTCAGCGCGAATCAAATCAAATATCAGCGGCCGGGCCTCAGCGATCTCTGACATGTGGTCCATTACAGAGTGCTTAAGCCTTTGAGCTCTGTTTCGAGGACCTGGTATTTGGAGTATTCTGTTTGACACACATCATAAGACAACACAGAACAGCTCTGGTGAAAGTAAAAGCCAGAGACCAATTTTTTCCGCCTTTCATCAGGTCAACCCCGTTTAGCTTCCACTACCAGCCTTTTGCACCCGCCTCGTTTCGCGGGATTTTTACCTTCTTTTCCCCGTGAACCACATTCGCTTCTTCCCGTGCGTCTTCTTTCCGTTCTTGACCATGGCCAAACGTCCTCACAAAACGGGTCATTGACACCACCATTACGCCCCGACAACTCATTTTCAAAGAATGGTATGCCAACTTCAAGCCCTTTGTGTCCGGCATGCAGGCAATGCCGACTCAAGGCTGCGACACCAGCACTGCTTGCCTTTTTGATTTCACCTGTAAAACTTTATCAATAGTCGGCTGGCGTTAGTTACGGTGTCCTGACTCCCGCTTCTGGGGAGGTAATGCCTTTCGCAGTTGCTACAACGTGGTGAGCCTTGTTATTTCATACAGGGCAGTACGGCAAAGACAAAATAAGTAGTCAGGATCTATTTCTTGCACGGCCGTCACTGTCATCAGCAATTCACAAAAGTCTTCTTTCCGTTTGGGTGTCAATCGATTGCTGAGTTTCGGACCTACGCCATCCTATCAGGACGACCTCCACCGACGAATTCGGAGGCGAAGGTTCAGGTTTTAGTTCGAGATGGGTCTCTCGAAACGCAGAGTGCTCATTTATCCGCCAGACTTACACCCCGAGAAGCCACGTCAAGAATCATTCTGCCTCGGCCAACTAACTCTGTAATTACGTCCCAGAGCACGGCAAACATTCCATCGAACATGCAATCTGACGCTGCTAGGCTTGGCCGGTGTCTCATCTTACCCTGTGAGGAATTTCACCGACTCCAAAGGGATGTACCTTTCTGCTTATCCAGGGCGGCTGGGGCGGGGCGGGGGTCCCTGTACTAGGATCCTTGGCTGGAGTTAAGTTGGACAATGATCTCTGGTGGTATTCTCGGCGCGGTTATATGTTGTCGTATCAACCGGTGCTGTATCACATCTACCACCCTCTGACCCAGTTTGGCTTCTTCTCGGCGTAGGAGGATGCCGCGCCGTTGCCACCAACGTCCAAGATCGATTCGCAGCCGCTGGCCTCGCTCAATGACCCGCCGCACGCTGGTCTGGAAGGTTTCTGGCGATCCTCTTCCTCGTTCTGTGCGACACGAGTTTTCTTGATGGTGAGACTATGGTTCTGCAGGGTCAATGCGTGTGTTCAGTTTCGTGAGCCCCAGCCGACTATCTCTTCCGCAAACAATCTACAATTGTCCACTGTCCCTTCAGTCTTCAACATACCTTTCATTGGTCGGAGCGAGATTTTCCTTTTCGTCTTGGTCACTGCTGCGAAGGCGCAGACCTTCGAAGCTTGCGTCGCAACCCTTCACTGGATTCCCAGTAGTACGAGACACCACCACATGCTGCTGCTGCCGCGCGCGGGAGTGAGTGGCCACCATGTCGTGCGAGTCAAGGCCTGCCTACTTGAGCTCTCAGTGCATTCAGAAGCGGAACCTGGCTCTCATGATCCATAACATGAGGCCCGCCAGAAACCGTCTTTACAATAGCACTTGAATTGGTCTGAAAAACTAATTTCCTCAGCAGCCGAACATGAACAGGGCTCCGAAGACGTGTCTCCGCTCCTCTTTGACGATTCTCTAACAAACCTGGAGGCATTCTCCTGTGCCCCATCTCAAATCAATCCGCCAAAAGATCGCATCTTATCGAGACGACTGCATCCTGGTTTCCTGATGAGCGGCCTGTGCTGACGGCAACAGGCGTCGACATGACTGTTAAAGTTACCACAGACGCATCGAGACATCGCGACATAGCACAGTCCAACGCAAGAGAGCCAGCTTATCCATCTGGAAGAGGAAAAGCGAGTTTCAGCTCTCCATGACGCAGCACTGAGGTCCCTGACTTCCAGCAGGAGGCCAGACCTGATGAGATGGCGATGTGATACAGCGTGGTATGTCGTTGAGAATGATGGATCCAAGTGGGCGTCAACTTCAGCAGCAGTATTGCCTCTTTCCAGCTCTTCGATTGATTGATCGATCTCCTACATCCATTCTCACCGCTCATCACTAGATCGGCGACACATCCTTCTTCAACGGCTGATTCTTCTTTCTTCTACTCATCCTGGCATTCCTCCGTCAACACTGACCCGCCCGGCCTTTGCTGGGGAGGTGGAGACGCGTAGGCTTGCTGTCACGACCGATCTATCTATCACGCGAATCCGCTGGAAGACTGAACTCCCCACAAGAAGGGAGTGAACACCTATATAGGGTTCCGGGCAACCGAGTCGCTGCATGATAACCCCAAATACAGGGAAGAGAGTCAATGCAGAGCAACGCGATGGTGTCAATGTATCTGTCGGTTCTTTCGACGTAGTCACGCACGGCCGGGCGCACGTCGCGGACGTCGTGATCCTCGCTGACAATGACCGTTGGTTTATGTGTCCATCTTTCTCTCGGTTCCAGGGGACAGGAAGAGCTTTCGTTTTCACCTATCCATCCAACTCGTTCGCATGCATACAGTATCTCCAGCACTGCCAGCGCGGTGATGCGTTAGTGTCGTGATGGTTTTGTTTTCGTCTGCTTCTTGAGTCGGAACTTATTTAGGCCCATCAAACCGGAGAGTCCTCTGTGTTGCTGCTCTCAACATCGAAATTCGGCTCATCAGCTGCCTGCTCCTGCGTCGAGATCAGTGGATCTTCATGCAGCTCGCAGTGTTCAGAATCAGGCACGAGGATTTCACAAGATCTACATGATCTCGCGGAGCGATAATCAAGATAATGTGTTGTCCCTCGCCGTTCAAGCAGCCTACCTATCTCTAGTTCTTCACGTACACCCCGCATGCATGGAGGGTGTAGGCAGACGGCCACACGGAGCCGCCAAAGCAACACGTACGATCCCACATGTTCTCAGAGAGGGACCTACATTCGTGGTGGCCTGTCCCTAACCAAAGAATCTTCCACTGAAACCTAACTCAGACTTATGCGTCAAAACGTTGAAATAATCTGCTGGTGCTTGCAAGCACGCCCTCAACGTCGATGAGGACATAGTGTGCGGGAGGATCACAACTGCGTCCATCTTTACAACGATGCGGATTGGGACGTGGCCCTTTGATGCGTGGCTCACACGAATCTCTCAAGGGTCACAATTCCTCGTCTCCCTTACAGACATGGCTGCGAGATTGTGTGGCCAGGCCACTGCGGGACCTGGATGTGCTCCGGTCGACCCGACCTTCAGCAAGTCTTTGATATTCCCAAGGATCAGACAGTCGAGGACGAAGGGTTGTTGGGGCTCGCGGGGACAACCGTACATACGAAGATCATATTGGAGGATGAGGGCTGCCATGTGCTTGCGAGAGTATACAATATCGCAGGAGGGGTGCTCGCAAGGCGGGCTTTTTCTTTTCTTCGACCAGCGGTGGCACCTCTCTTCTGGACGCGCAAAAAATGTTTACGGAGAGGAATCCTGAGTGCCACCCCTAATACATATTCTCGCCGGTGGGATTCCCATTATTCGCACGGCGGTCGCGTCGACCTCGATACCGGCCAGGTAGATGACGGAGACGCAAGCTGGAGGCGCTCACCCAAACAAACAGTTAACCGAAAAAGGTCTATACCGGCTGCCACCTTTCGTTGGAGGGGGTTGTTGAAGGTGGCATCGTCCTTCTGGCAGCCATTGTTTGGTGTCGCATTCGCTAGAAACCACGGCCATTGGGCTAGCCAGGGATCGTCCTGTGAATAGGAAGAACTTCAATATTCCCCTCGAGCTTCTTCCGACGGTTACCAACCGTTTCAGCATCACAGCCCGGTCTTATGTCTACATATATGAGAACCGAAGCGCATGCCTCGATCTTGCGAGAGATTACGGAGCCGAGCTCAGTGTGTGAGACTAAACGTCTCATCGGGGTCTTCAGATTCATCTTTGAGATAGTGGAGGATATTTCGGCGGGCATGGACCTCCTCGCGGCTGCACTTCGTTTACATTGTGGCTCCGATGTCCCATCTTAACGAATCCGGTGAGAGTCCGGTTGACGCTTACTGATTGACCTGATTCATGACCAGTAACCCGGGCAATAAACAAAAAGCTGGCAGATGTTTGGGTGGATGGAAAAAAGCTGTTTTTCGGCGGATACTGGAAGGGGACTTCGACACGTCCGCGAGACATCCCTTGCTGAAGTTGAAGGCGCGCGAGAACAACAGGGAGAGGGATGTGGGTCACCTCTCCAACGAAACGCGGTTGTGGCATCTGAACTCGCGGCTCTGGATTCGGACCTGAAAATGTTGTGACTCAAATCTGTCGACCGGTGCCCGACAGCCGATGCTCGATGTCCTTGTCCACTAACAGCTTCGTGCGCGGCCGCATGGGGACTTCAGCGCGATATCGGAAACGGCCAGAGAGCATTGCCAGCTAACTAAGAGCTGATGCTTGGTGACGTCAGTTTCGCAGGAGCCACGGCCACCGCCGGCCACAGTCAAGGCTTCGATGAGGCCATATCATAGCCTGATGGACCGGGGCTAGCCAGTTAGCCCGTCCCATGACCTGTTGACATGCATTGCTGTCTTTTCTCAAATCACCGGCACGTCGTGGAGTAGGCTCACTCGGAACGTCATTCGGTCTATTCCACTTGGCCTCATGTGAAGAATCTGCTGTCTGGGAGAATGGAATTCGA
Source organism: Fonsecaea erecta (assembly GCF_001651985.1). Taxonomy (NCBI): domain Eukaryota; kingdom Fungi; phylum Ascomycota; class Eurotiomycetes; order Chaetothyriales; family Herpotrichiellaceae; genus Fonsecaea; species Fonsecaea erecta. Next base: position 52,518 of record NW_017387262.1, on the reverse strand, counting down.
TTGTCAACATTCAGAACGTGATCCATCGATATCCAGCACCCAAGTTAAATCAGGAAGGGGATAGGTGGGTCACGTTGAGGTCCTCAAGGAAGGTAACGGGTATCGAGACGGGACGGTGTTGGAAAGGTTCCCTTGACCAATTCGCTCCATTGCATAGACATTCGCTGTGAGCGGTGGCGAAGGAGGACCCATGATGTTTTGTTGGCGGAGGGAGAACAGACGAACGGCAGTTGAAATACGGGAACAGCAGCTGACTCTTCACCAGGAGAAGTCCGTACGCTCCCCTCGTCTCGGCAGCTACGTAAAGGAGATGGCTGAGCACTATCAGCGCTGCTCGACGTATGGACAATTGCTCATTACATCCAGCTACGGGCTTTTGATCGACCGTGTGTACCCGGACATATTGCTTTCGGGGCTGGTACGCAGCAAACACTACAATTGCCAGAGAGTAAATATGTTCTACGTCTGCCATTATCTGATTCTTTGCGCTGGGTGGTCTCTCTGCTCGTTGTCTGTGCTGGATCTCTTCTCTTCAGAAGAAGACACCAGAGGTTTACATGAGGCATCATTCCGAGCCCGAAGCATCAACAGTCAGTGAAGGAGTTGTTCACCTCTTGGATGGGTATCTAATCTGCCAACAATCAGGTGTGATGACCGCGTCATTCTCCGACTCCGGCTTGAAAGACCCTTCTTATCCAAAGACGGCGGAGTCCGAGTGTGCGATAGACATCCTCCAGCTCAGCCACTCAGCCCCAACAGTCAGATATGATCTCCACAAGGAATCCAATGAACGAGGAGAGGCATTCATGGAGCAGACCACAGGGACAATCCATTCCCAGCTCTACCAATTCTGGTCGTCTGTTACGGAAGAATCACTGGCAACTTCCGAGAAGGGGTTTGAAGACGAATGGTCTCCAGGACGTGACCTTGCACTTCCAAGATCGCTTCTTTCAGAACTCTCAGACAGAGATGTTGGCCAGATATTGGCAAAGCGTGCCGTAGGTGTGATACAGTTATTGGCGCTTGCCAGCAGGAGAGAGTTGTTCCAAAGCTTCGTGCAACGAGTGAATCCCGACACGATTGCCCACTGGCTGGTGTCTGCTGTCTGCTGTCATCATCCTACGGCAGCAGCAGCGAGGGAGGAAGAAGCTGCTTTTTCTGCGTCTTAACGTTGATCTTCGAAGCTGAGTTGATACTCAGGAAGGGTTCATTCCAGAAAACCATACTTTTCTGCTGGCACCCCCTTTAACTTACTTGCCTGGTCCTTGTTGTCGGAGAGCTTTGGGGTGGAATCGTTAGACAGAGAGTCAGAGGGTTGAACACGTATCTTGATTTATATAAAGATGTCCTTGAGACATCGACTTCTCGCACTGTTGAAGGACTCCATAACAGCGCGAGAATTGAGGTCCTATTTATCTCTTTCTGGGTGCACTTCATGGGCGCCGTTAGCCCCAATCGCCCCAATCGCCCCATGGGGGCGGCTCGCCTCAATCACTCCATGGGGTGTTGTCAACCGGGGGGTCGGGTGCCAGCCCGGGTGACACTTGTGCTCAGCCAATATCATGTTCAGGCACCGGGAGGATGGCACGGAGTTCATCAATCACACCATGGCGCCTTTCATGATTCCAGCCGGCATATGGGACTCCCAACTTGGAATCCGCTGTCACGTGCGGCGCTAGCCCAAGACAGGATTAGCCTGTCTCCGCCTGCCTACCTTTTGTTCTAGCTACTCGAGTCATCAACAGACTCTCACTTGTACTTACTCAGATAGACAGAATACACTCAACAAACAACCCCTGCCATTGTGGCAATCTCCCTTTTCCTAGTTGTGGGCTGGCGTCGAGACTCATTTACTTGTGTCACGCAACAATCCGGTAGCAACGCTTTACTCCGCCAAAGGTCTTGTTGCAAGACTGGAGACGATCCTCCTAGGTTTTCCGTGGCACTGCGCTCGGTTTTCCTTATTCTCAGATCCCCCACTTCCTCACCTACTCGTCGAACCCTCTTCCTCTCGACACCCTTTTCCTTTGTTCATTTCAATCGTTCATTTCCTTTGTCGTCTTCATGCCGAGAAACATCAGCAACAAGGAAATCAAGAGCCTGAACATCGATACAAAGCCACTGGGAAAACGCAACGCAAAAGCTCCTCAGAGATTTAGGTTAGAGCAGTCTACAGCTCAACCCTCCCCTCCCCCGGTTGCATCTCCCTCAGCGCCACGAACATCTGTTCGATCATATCAGAGAACATTTGATTCCGACTTGGCCCTTGCTATTGGAACGCCCCTACCTCGATCAGCTGAAGTACCTGCCTCACGACCTGGAACAGTTGCAGGCGAGGAAAACTAAGAAAGAGTGGGACGCGTCATACCACAAGTGATTGGGGCTTTCCCTCTTCAAGCACAGCAAGAGCCATCGTTGCCACCTCCATCTAACCCAGCTGTCATCCTTAGTGGCAGGATAAATCTTCCCAACCGTTACCCATACAACGTCAAGGACACTCCTCGTCCAAGAATCGCTCCGTTACCTACAGCAGCTCGTCCTATTGCTTCCTATCAAACGCCGGCGTTTCAGCAACTGAGAGACCCAACCCCTCTCCCCAGCACTCAGGACTCAGACTCGACCACTCTAAGTAGAGAAACCACACGCTTACCGAACTTGGGTTTTCGTTCAGTCAATCAACGACCCGACCAGACCGAGAGGCGGCTGTCCGTCGACTGGCCGTTAGTTTTCAGTCCATCCTAACTAAGCTATCGAACCTTCAATTCATCCTTGCTGCTGGAAAGCCAATCAGACATCATGGACCCAGGTTCGGCTGGACCCTTATATGCGCAATATGCTCGACGATTCTACTGTCGGTATGGCTCGTGGTGCGGTTGCTGTCCTTGATGCCAAGACTCGCTAGGATAACCGAGCCAAAGCCATCCAGCGGTATCGCTCAGATGATCATGTCTTCACCGAGGCTAGAACACAAGTCTTCCTTGCTCGGTTCAATACGGGACCGATACCCACACCGGAGCCTCCTATTGTGGCCGAGTCAGCCTGTCAGAGAGCCTTGGGGTGGGATCGTTAGACGAAGAGTCAGAGGGTTGAACACGTATCTTGATTCTTGTATAAAGCTGTCCTTTAGACATCGACTTCTCGCACTGTTGAGGGCCTCTCCAGCAGTGCGAGAATAGAGGTCCTATTTATCTCTTTCTGTGTATACCTATTGGGGGCCATTCGCCCTTTTCGCCCCATGGGGGCCAAGCGCCTGATGGGGGCCATTCGCCCCATGGGGTGTTGTCGGCCGGGAAGCGTATTGTAACAGACATTGTAACAGCCCTGCTTCCCGGGTGACACGCCCATTCGTTTGCCTGTTCCGGTTGGAAGTCTTGGAGAACCATTCAAGATACAGCTCAAAATGGGAGATTGCCTTGCTAGAGAGACACCAGAGATGGTTTCTGCGTCGAACTCCTCCTGGTAATGTTGTGATGGAGGATCGTATGCGTTAGGTCTTCGATACTCAATGGCCTTTATCACAATCTACGGGAGCCGTCCTCCCTCTCCGTCTCCTCGCCGCATCCGATGCGCAGCAGAACTCTCGATTGCCTACCCCGTAGCAGCATTGATGGTGACACATGGGTGGGTGCACGGCAAGTCGGTCGACGCGGGCTCGAGATCGTGGTTTGGAGCCCGACGGCACCGGATAACGCTTTCATTTCTCCAAGGCTTGCTTTTGATTGATCAACAACCCGGGAGAAAAGGGAGTGGCTATGTAATACGAACTAACGAACCGGTTTGGAAAGCCTATGGATCGATTGACTTGCTCCGCCACGCGCAACACCGATGTGTTATCGCCTTGTGACTCAGGAGAGACTTGTTCGGAGGGGAAATAACTGCCTTTGACACATCAAGTGCTCGAATTGGGCGTCTGCCTGCTTCCAGCCAGCCCGGAACTTCAAACGGGCTTGTCATGGCCGTCAATGGTGTGCGTCGTGCAGCTGGCGGACCCGTGGACAGTGAGCAGCCCACTGCAAGCGAGGGTAGTGATCCCCAGGCTGAATCCCAATTTATTATCAATCATGGACATTAAACAGCTACTCTTGCAGCCGAAGAGGAAACCAATCTCTTGGTATTAAGATGCATAAGTGCACCGAACCTCGGCGAATTGTTATAGGCGGCGATCGTAGGTAGCAGCACAAACTTCTGTTCAAGTGCCTCACCAGCAAGGTGTTGCGAGTCCTGGGCGAGGAAATGATTTCGTGGCAGGACACTCCCGACTCGAGAAGTGTCATTCGTTTCCCTCGTTCCTTTGATACTCTTCTTGGTTTTCGCGGCCTTCCCTTTGCCGGCTTTCTTTGCCTGTTGGGCTCTTTTCTTCCGCCTAATAATCTTCCTCTTCATTAATGTCGGAACTCGCCGTCGCCGGGGCATTCATAAAATCTTGTCCCAATGCGCCTATATATCCTTCGGGAAAATAACATTCCCAACATTCCCAATCTTCCCACGCTTGATCTGATGGAGAGCGACTATCTTCCGTATCATCTCCTGATTCGGGTCCAGCCTGAGCACTGAGAGGGGCGTCATCTGCATCATTCTCAGTGGGTCCGGCAATACAACAAGTAAAGGCCGCCGTCTCGGAACTACCACTCGGACAAGCCCGTCGAGGCCCCTTATGTGAAGAGAAATCCGGTTTCTCAGCCGCTGAGCAAGCCCGTCAGGACCCACCATCCTTGCTGTGATGGGAGGACAAGTGGCCTATACTCTCGTCCGCAGCAATAAATAAGATTACGTTCTTGGACAGGGAGGTCGAGGTCCCTGTCCACCGCCGCTGCAGTCGCTTGAGGGCACCCGACGAGGGTCCATCAGTGCTTCCAGCTTTGGTAGATTGCCAGGGCACGTTCGGTTCCGGAACGTACTCCTGGCACAACTCGGAGGGAGAAGATTTCATTGTAGAGCCAGAGCTACCGACGACGCCAGCGAGCTCGGGCTGGTGGTTACCGGATAGGGCGACAATAATGCCAGGGGCGTTCTTTCTTCACAGGAGGATACGGACGTAGGTCGTGAAAATGGGTTGGTGTCAGCAAAACCTCTGGAGAAGATAGATAGGTGGTTTGACACGCTCGACAAAGAGCACGCTATTCAGGCAATTAGACGGACTTCGACATCACGATACATAAAATCTGAGACCGGTACTCGTCGAGACAACAGGCGCCAGATCAGATCTTCGGGGGTTCGTCCCATCACGCGATTTCCCCTAGCATCTCTCCTCACATTATCTGTATTCACCCGACATAGTGGGGGTTGGTGGGTAAAAAAGATCCACGGATCGTTGGCGATGGTAGAGTCTTCCGACACGGTAATGCAAGCAGCGGTAGCAAATTCAGTGGTTTGGTCGCAAAGTACTCGGGGAATCTTAGGCCCCAGCAAAGAAGATGTGGATGAAGTGGTTGTCTAACTCTTGTGACAATAGTTCCCTAGTCTGCAATCTGACCGCAGCCCCAGCAAGCTTCGACCTCAAGAGATGGGCAGACGATAGTAGCCCAACATGAGAGAACGCCTTCACAGCAGCAGACAGAACCACCGACGATAAGACCACGGTGGGGGGGTTCAGCATTGCTCGCCGTAGGAGGGTATGTTTTGCTGCGATTGATAGCCGCAAGCACATGGAAAGATCGAGGAGAGGACTGGTGATGGAAGACGGTTGGTGCTGTGCTCCCCTCGCTGGAAAGTAGGATAGAGTCATTTCTGCACACACACTCGGCTGACCTGCCCAGTCAGTCCGGCGACTAATTTATAGAGATATATTTTGGTCTCTCCAAATTTCTCCCACACCAAGACCCCCTCAATACGACGAGGGCGAATTGTCGACTCCCGGTCCTGTCAGGTCAAGACTACCACCGGGGTTAGTCGGCAGCAGGACCTGGGGTTCGAATCCCACCGACATCAACCTATAAAGTAGCGAATTGTAGTATAACCGGTCGGCCGAGAAAAACCAACCCGCAAGGGTGAGTTTCGCTTATCACAAACCAGGTTGGTTGACCTGCTTTGTGATAAGTTTTTGCCATTTTGGCCAATGGTTTTTTTGGTCTAGGGGAGGCAACTGATTAGCTCTCCCAGCAGATCAAGATTTCCTATCCCCGCCGAAAAGGACATCTCTTCTCATATCTGACAGGTCTTCGGCGAAATAAGCACGACAACAACCTGGCATCATCTTAATCCTTGAATTTGTGCGACACAGCGTTCTGAGTGGGCTGCGAGGCTTTGTCTGGGCGTTGAACATCTCGACTGCTGGGCCCCTTGTTTGCACCATGATGATAGGCTGTGAATAGGGCAGGGATTTTCCGTCAGGCAAACAAAGTGCCTACAGGGGTGTGGCTTCATAGCAAAGTCTGTCTGCACGTCTCGAACTACATAGATTGGGCCAGCACCAACACGCAGTCCATGACCCCTTTCATCCCCGCTCGAACTGTCCCGTCATATTTCTCCATACAGCGTGCACCTACTCCATCCACTCATCCCTTACTACGAAACATACGAAACAGCCCCCCACGTCCCAGGTAGACATACATGTGCAGACTGCTCGCTCCCGCCGCGGCGAACTCGGTAGCAACCCTATACCCCAACACCGTCTTCAAAGACGCCCAACATCATGGGCCGCATACTGTCTCGTCTTACATGGCACATGCACACTTAGCAACAAGAACAAGAAGCCCGAAAGGAAGAGGGCGACTGAGACTTTTGGGCACGGCAGCAGCCGACACGAGTAATCGGAACAGCCTGAGCTTTGTCACAACTGAGCAGAGTGAGTAGCTCTCGACGAACGGACAAAGTGGGAATAAAGATCTGGCATTAGTCATGGGACCATAAAAGCAAAACGAAAGGGCTGTCTTACTCACTCACTCCGCCCATCAGTGTGTCTGTATGTGACACGTTCTAGATGGCTGGGCAGCTAGCAGCAAGCATGGCGGGGGCGAACCACTATTACATCCTCAAAGTATCCCACGATCTAAACCAAACAAGAATGTGTGTCTCTTTCAGGAGAGAACTGTGCAAAATGCCAAACAGGAATGCGGGCAGGCAACAAGGCATCATGGATGAAAGGACGGGGCGGGTTTTCGAGCTCCACAAAGACCAGGATACGTGCTCTCGTCGAGGGCAGTGCAGCGAGTGACAAGTGGCGTAAATCCCGCTGACCGGCTGGAATTTACAGTAGCTGGCACATTGTAGATAGACATACCGTCACGCCCCTTTCTTCCCCGCCAACGCAACCCGGCGCTAACTGATGATATCCATCGCCCACGCCCACGCCCTTGCCCCATGGATATGACTTGACTGACTGATGGGAATCCGATCGATCTTTAGGGTCTGGGCCCGAATGGGTAGCCAGTAGCGGTTTTCGTGGCTCGACAAGCAGAGTGAGAGGGCTAGCATAAACACACACACACACACACACACACACACACACAGCCGTCTGTCAGGGTAAGCTGCGTGCAGAGAATATAGCGGGATCACCAGGAATGAGTAGTAGGCAGGGGTCACCACCAAGGTCCCAATAAAGCAAGAGCCATTCTGCCAGAGAGCGTTGGGGTGGAAACGTTAGACAAATGGAATGCGGGTTGAATGCGTATCGCGTGAGTATCCAAATATGTCCTGGAGAAGTCGATTACTCGCACTGTTAGAGAAGTAAAAGAGTCCTCCCTGCAGGGCAAGTACGCATGTTTATTGATACTCTCGTGGGACATTCCAATCTGCCCTTTGGTATGGCTACGCACGTACCACCGAGTTCTATCTCCCTTGAAATCTCCTGGGTTGGTCCGTGTGTCGTCATGGGCCCATGGCACTGGTGCGGTGACACATTTTATCGCGGAGCTGGGTTGGTGCTTGAGGTCCGGCTACGTCAGGGAGTGGGTGGCTTTGGTTGTGGACCTGCACCTGCGTGCACCTGGTCGAGTTGGTATATATGTATAATGTCCCCGCTTGTTGCATGCACGGGTGTGAACATACACACATCCAATAACTTGGGAGTCGGTGTGAGAGTGGAAGTCAGAGGATATTAGATCCAGATGAGTAGTACGTGTCTGTAGGGGGGCATGAGCTCTGAATCGCTCGATCAACGTTCTGAATTTACCGTGTATGTGAAAATTGGGAGAGAAGTAAGTAAGTAAGCAAGCAAGGTGGAAGGGCTGGGAATGTTGGGAATGTTGGGGGATAATAGTAATATCAGGATGTTTATGAAGGTTAGGATTGTCACAAAAGCTCCGACAAGGGTAGCATTCTACGTCCTTTGTGTTTACGTGCTCTGTGGCTGTTCTGAGTCTCGAATTAGCCTATGTCATCTGTCCGCAAGTCTTCCCCACGTCCGTGATCCAAGTCTGTCAAATCGCTCAGCGTGGTGCGTGGTCGCCATCGGAGGAAGAAATGTACCCAGTCTCATCTTGGAACAACTTGCTCGTAGTAGCAGCCGAGCCGGACGTGGGATACACGCACGTGCAGGATGATGGCCCGTCTGGTCTGAATGATGATGATGGTCGGACATGGAATGTCTCTTTCATCCGTCTCGAACTCGCTCAGCCGGCTTCTCCGGAGAAGGGTTCGAGGTAACACACAGCCCGCCCGACGGCACGGGCTTGATACCGGCGGAGCCACGATACTACGATTTCCGGCTTTGTCATTCCCGCCACCACAATAATATATGTCGAACTGTCTTAGGCAGCGAACGAACCTTGGAATGCCCTTGTGGCGACACTCGCCTCCCCACCGGAGTTACGACGTAGATCCGGAATGCCAGGTTCGGCCAACACAGCCAAGGATCGAATGGGGGAAGCCGCGTGGGCAATTTGAGCCGCCTGGCACCGGGTAAGAAATTCTGTCAAAGTCTCCGCCAGTCTCGATGAGACTGGGTGATGCGTCTCCGTGACGCACTGTCGATGTCAAGGAAACCGGGTGGAGGTCTGTTAGATATGATCAACAGCGACATCAAGAAATTTCACCAGTTCAATGAGGCTGAACGGATAACGGGATTCAAGGTGAGCCAGATAGACGCTATCGGCTCCTTCCAGGAGGTCCTCTTTCCAATTGCAATATCGCGTGGTGGCTGAGGTCGTGCGTTTTGCGGTCAGGTGGCTTGATCGTGAGATCAGAAACGATACAGTGGATATGTGTTCTACTACTACCTTCGAGAGATGCACGGGTAATCTGCCGCGGTGAGCGTGGACGCGCCATCAGTCGCACGCACGAGAAGGAGGCGAATATAGCTTGGGTTGGACCGAGCATCAACCACAAGCAGGGTGCGTTCGCGTTACATCACCCATGCTGCGATGATCCGGGTAGAAGATGCACACGATACTGATTGAGTCGCTTGAGAAGATACCGATTCCCTCTGCCCGATAGCGTTATAGTCCGAGGTACTCGGCAGACGATGGTGTGATCACGCCTTGCGGCGAGGACGTCACCAACGCGACCTCAGTTCTGATGGCTTAAAGTCACGTCCACAGCGCCGTAACCGCGCGGTTGGACAGGTCGCAGGCGCCTGGGAGCAGAAGAAGTGGAGCAGCTGGCCCTCAGTCTGACTGCCGGCGACATTATCGGGGATGATGCATGTCGAGGTCGAGACCGGTGCCATTAGGAGTTCGGCCTTGACGAGGATGTTGACCTCCACATGACTTATCAGGCGTCGTTTTAGATGTGTCGCGGCAGCGGTTTGTTGCGATTCCTTGACAGCGAGAGCGACTGCCGAAGGAACTCACAACGAGGGCGCAAACCACGGTGTGAGGAGTGATTACTGATGTCCTTGGTCGAGGTCTCGTGATGAGGTACGATCAAATGGCTGTTGATCCTCAACGCCCGAGGACAGCAAATCACTACGGACTAGAGCGAGGGGCGACACGTCCCCAAAGATTCTGTGAAACCGGGATGTTGAAGGAAGCGTCTCCGGAGCTGACTGGGCATGGACATCGACGGCCAGACCGCTTGAACAATTGTTGGTCTCTTTTTTGCGCCAGCAGCACGACCAGGCGCAGGCCTCTTGGATCAAAGGACGACATCTAATTCATCACTTAAACATTCCTCCACGCTACCGAGAGATTGAATCAATGGATTTAATGACAGCTGTAATCGAGCCGGATGGCATCCTTGTAATACAGGCGAATGATAAGAGCCATGAACCGGTAATGCCGGTGGAACGGCTGTCGAAGAAGCCACCAACAGCAAAAGAGTGAACCAATAGATTGAACAGAAACGCCGTCTTTGACTTTGAAACCGAGACGAAACAGGTCGACGACGTTTAAAAGGACGATAGATAAGGCAAGTTGCCCTTGCGGGCTGTGACGGGCTCCGGACGGAAGAATGAAACCTATTCGGTGCCATGTCTTCCTCAGTCGCTGCCGCTGGCCCCCTCAGCAACCGCATATGCGGGACGTGCGTCCGTAGCAGCCAAAAGCACCAAAAAGGAAACGACAACAGCCTGGTGTTGCCCTGAGTCTTCTGTTCTGCCGTCGAATCATCTGTGGATTCGATCAGGGGAGGACGAGAGGATGACATGAAACTGTACATCGGCATGCACTCACTGGGACTCTGTAGTCCCCCATGAAGAGGCCAGCTAATGACTGAAATCGTCTTTCTTTCAGGACGGAGATATGACAGAGGATCGAGAGTGTGCAGCTCCAACTGTTATTTCCCGCCGTCGTCGGTCAAGATGGTATTGACATACTGTATGTACAGTAGATAGATGCTGGGGTTCCAAATAATTTGTGATTCAAACTTCTCCCGGTTATGGCGTCATTGGCCGCCACGTGGTTGTCAGGGTCCCTTCTGTGACGTCACGACAGTTTCGGGGAGGTTGGGAATCTCGGGGTCTCAGGCTATGTATGGCGTCTCCTCACGGGGGTTCCTCAGCTGCTCCGCATATGCGGCGCCCGAGTGGACGCTCCCAAGTAGGCTTGCTGCTGCTGCCAATGGCCCGGTCTCGTTTCAAGATGATCCGGCTCGCACAATTATTTCTACTTCCTTTCCTTCTGGCGTCATTTGAGTCAACTCTGGGGTCGTTTTTTGCTCGAATCCCCCGAAGCTGCTGGCCCATCCCAGTGGTTGGGGCATGACGCTGGCCTTTGAACAAGGACATACACAATGAGCGTCGAATGGAAGAAGAACCGCTTTTGCAGCGAGCATTCAGCCAAATAGCAGCGTGACATCGGACGACTGAGTCAAAATCGTGAGTTCTCTTCTGCCAGTGCTCAATTGACCACGAGCGAAGCATCGCCAGCTTGTTCTTGGGGAACGTGTGGAGGGAATAAGAAGAAGAAGCAGAACAAGGGCGCGGACCCTTGTCCTTGCACCCTAAACGTTGAGGGAAAGGCCTATAATTATGGACTCTTGGGGCTTGGGGGCACTGCGGGGTACGGCGTGGCACATGCCTAAGCGCCCTCTAGTTAAAGACTCGCAGACTGGTTAGGCATGCCCCGCACACTCCAGATGTAGGGACACATGACAACATGCCCCTCCCAGAATACGAGCCAGCCAGCCATCTTCCTTCAAGCCTCCTTGTGTCACAGTTTGCATCTTCCTACTCGCTGAGGAGTTCCAGCAGCCCGAAAAACCCTCCGAGTCCACCCGGTGACTGGGCTGCACGGACCGCCCTTGAAGCCTGAGCGCTTCTTTCCCTTGCTCGTATTGGTGACCACGGTGACTATGGACTATGAGAGGGTGTGGAAATCAAGATGCATCCTGTTCCGAAACATTAGGTGGTGGTGGAGTTGGGATTCAGGTCAGGAGGTCGTGTCATATGGCCTATTGCAAAGGTCCCCGGTTACACAGCAAATGAGGGAGGCGTCTCTTTCTCAGTTGCTCCGGGAGGCGCCTCCTTTTCAGCTGCACCACAGCCTGCGCTCCCAGTTTTATTTTTCTTTTATCTTTCCTGTTCCATCCCTTTCACCCTCAACCACGCTCAACTCTCTCACCGCCAGCCTTGCTCAGATGGCCGCCTGCGACATCCACGACGTGCCAATGGCAAATCCCAACGATCCCCAGCTATGGACCCCTCCGTTCACAGTCCCGTTGGCTGGAATGATCGTGTCCCCCCGCCCCGACAGGCTTGTGCCACATCCTCCGACGTCGCAGTCTTCTGCCCGGCTCCCACGAATGCCTTTACTGAACGAGCCCCTTCCAACGGCTTCTCCGGTCCGGTCAGGGATTCCTCTGAGCAATCCTCCTATCCTGCGGCCTGCCATGCATCTTCCTCTTATGAAAAATCCGACCTATAACCCTCGCGTGGGCCCTCATGTGTTGGTCAAAACTTTTCAACCCGAATTGTCCGCTCCCCCAATACCACTTGGGCACCCTCCACCGAATGGGTACCCCGTACCGAATGAGCACGACGACATTGCCACAGCGCAAGCTGGACCTTCTGACCTGCACATTCACCTGGGTCAAGACGTCTGGAGTGGTATCCTGGAAGGCATAACTCAACGATCTCTGTTCATGAGGCCGCTTGACACTATTATGCAATGGGCGTGCGAGGGAACGCTAATAATGGAGGATGCGTTCAAAACGATCACAAACCATATGACAGAGCCAGAGCGCATGTTCTTGAGAAGATTTGCCACTGCCATTTGCGGGTATATTGAAAAGAGGTGGGTATTCACATTTTATCCGGATTGCGGCGGCAACGATCCTGATTTTCGTTGTATCGGAGCCTCCTTTTCTGTCTTTCCTGACTGTCAGGGGTTCTTGTCAAGGTACAGAGTTGTACGCAATTTAGAATGCCCATTCCACACCACAACAGTCGGGCCAGCGCAACCATTGCACACAGTGCGTTTGGCGCTACATTATCCTTTCTGCCGATGTTCTGGGCAAGCCAGCGCAGGCTGCATACGTTTCATGGAGTTGCCTCCGGAATGGGACGACGGGCGGTGGTTCAAGCTATTGTCTCGACCTGGCGCGTGCAGCGAATCTCTGAAACGTGAGGATGGGCGTGATGAGGCTAGCGCGACATGGGAAAACATAATAGGGGGTTGACCATGTGATATGTCGATAGTAAGTTCAATCCGGTTCTTGCAAACTACATGTCGCTCACACTCTCACCCGAAAAAGACAATGTAGCACTACCCTTCATGGAGAAGGGCGAATGACACCCATACGTCCGGGCACAAATGGTGGCAAGACGCAATTTAGGAGGAGGGGAAAAAAGAAAAATCGAGAAGACACAATCGCCAAAATTTGGGAAGGGGGAAGGGCGGGCATGGCTCTCGCCGACGACACAACGCACAACGCTTTCCCGACGGGAAAGGACACTGGAAATGGGCACAGACCCCAGCTGTTTCAGCTGAGGCTTTCTTTTCTGTGCTGTCATTGGTGCCGGTTTTCCGAACCAGGCCTTGACCACAGCAGGGGAGGGGAACGACCAGTGAGAAAGGCGGAGAAAAAATGATATATCACATGCATTCCTACTGACCGAATGAGGGATTCAGCCGATCCACATTCCCCTTTGTCGGCGGCTGCTCCGCCAATCACTTCACCTGCCTTACCGCGCACGGACAACCATGTGGAAAGTGAGTGTGTCACCCGTACATTGGTGGGTGCTGCAAGGGGAGAGGCAGGGAAATTGGCAACTCTCCAAGCCTGGGCTCCACCAAAGACTCCGAGTGGAGACGAAGTGAGGGGATGAGTCCCACAGAAAAATCCCAACACCTCGACAACGGCGAGTGGAGAACCCGCTCTAACCGGTGTGGTGTGTTGGCGCCCTGGTTCAGAAATTCCACGGCAACCAACCCACATCTGCGTGTTTGGTTGGATGGTTCGAACCACAAACGTCCCCGCCGACCACCCTTTGGATAAACAAACAACTTTTCGCCCACATTTTTACCGCCCTTGGGTTCCCAAATTCCCATGACAACCAAACCCCATCTGTGTGCAATGTCATGCGTGGCAAGAGCCAGCTTCGGGTCGAAAGATGCAATTTCACATTGCAAAAATTTCCAATCGGTCAATATGGGCCGTGCGTGGGTTCTGAACACAGAACACAGAGTGGGGCTTGCATTGGTGTCGATATCGATGTCGACCGAATGCGTTTGGCGGCGAGGTGTGGCAAAGAGTCCTTCACCTCCAAGAGTAGAAGTGTAAAATCGGCGACGAGGTCGAGATAGTAGCGACGACGAGGGTGGCGGCAGCAAGGTCAAGAAAAATGAGCTTTTATGAAGCGGCGATGAGGTGACGACGGCAAGGTGTAGCGACGGCGAGGTTTCCTTCGTACACTAGTCTCTTCTGAAACGAAAAATCCAGTTGCGGGGTCATGGACATCCCTCATGAGTCATCACATTGTAAAATTTGGAGCCTGTCCCGATCGACCGTGATTGGGCCGTGGCGAAGACGGCGCAGCGGCCACATTTCCGTCGCATAACTTTTCATCCTCGCATGCGGTGGAAGTGCAAAGAACACCATGTTGCTCGTCACGTCCAGTGCTTTTGATCGGTCCCAAATTCATAGGATTATCCTGGTGATCGGGCGAGATGAAGGCAGATATAGGTACTTGGAAGACTTTGATGGGGTGAGATCCCCGCGAATTTTGGCCTGGCACACCCCTCACTCAGCACACAAGACTCGACTGAGGATTATCGGCACAGACGAGCCACCGGGAAGGCTTGAGAGGGTTCTATGTGTGCGAGTGTGCATATAATATTCAAAGTGGCACGCACGAGCGGGGTTGTCGGGTACTTTGGGCACATTCAAGACGGTGTCAACAAAACGCTGGTACTGTCAAGCAGTAGCAGTCCCCGACCATGTAGGAACCGCCAGGTACGTCTGCCACCTTCGGGTGGCCGGGCACATCAGAAGGGCGAATGCCGGCAGAGAGTGGGGTGTCTCGGACTGGGAGAGACTCAGCGTTGTCGGTATATCAACTTGGCAAAGATGCCTGATCCGTGGAAAAGGCGCCCTTATTTCGGGAAGGTGAGAAAGGTTATGTCATACAAATCAATAAGGTGGAGGGGGGTGTGCAAACTGGGAGAGATTCAGCGTTGCGTTGTCGGCACATCAACTTGGCGCAGATGCCCGATCCGGGAGCAGATGGCCCTATTTCGGGAGGGTGAGAGAAGTGATGTCATACGAAAAGGTTGATCGATTTAGCGGAAGAGTTGCTGGTTCATCAACTTGGCGGAGATTGTGGAATGTCAGGAAATTCGAGGGACAAAGAGAGGGGTAACTGCGAGACTGGAGATAGAGTCCGAGACCAGCTACTCTTTTCACTCTGATTCTCAGGAATTTCGTCCACATGCAAAGCAAATCAAGAATTTCTGCACCAAATAGGCTAAGCCGGCTAATGTGTGGGCGAGCATTTCTGCCATCCCATCGGGGGTTGGCCAGTGCAAACAAAAACAATCAGAATTCCAAACTACAAGAGTTTGGCAGGCTGCGCTGACCTGGATGAGGCACTTTTCCAGCCGATGGGGAAGTTGGTGGCACGACAATGTCAAAACTCTGTGACTTTCAGAACCTCAACAGTTTCTCGCTTGTACTACTCGTTGACTTCCACAACTTCAATAGTTTCTCTCCCCCTCTACATTCTCCCTGCCACACACTGAGCACGAAAAGCGAGAATCGGTGGGCTTTGGTGGCAAAAGTCTCGAGCAAACTCGATGCCGCCAGGAAACAACAGGTCCTCGGACACCTGACTGGTTCAGATAATCCTTTACCAAAGCTTTTTCTGGCGGGTTTTCTGTCTATCCCATGGTTCGTCACAGCGTAATGAGTCCTGTCTCTCAGCCGTATAGACGAAAAGCCCCCAGCACAGCCGAACCGGCGAGTTGATCGCGCTGAGCATTTTCCGTCTCCTTCTCTCCAGCGGACAGTTGTGGAAGCTGAACTTGTTTGCGGTTAGGAGATGGAGCACTGAGTTTTAGCCACGGTTGGGGGAGCCTTGGAAACTCACGACATCCAAGAATTCCAGTTTCCTAGATGGGCACAGACGGAACCGCCAACGGATCAAATTTCTATAAGTATGACTCACTCCTCTTTTGTCAGTGCTGTGATCTCGACCTCAGTCCATTGCCAGATGCACCAAGTCACTGATGGCGACGAGACGCAGCGTTGCCCTTTTTTGCGATTTTGTATTCTGCCAGCTCACGTGCATCGTTGCCTTGTTTCCGTCACAGCGTCTCGGGCGAGTGGGTGATCTTTCACCGTGTGGCTCGTAAGTGCCAGTGGGTCATGGCGTGGTGAAGGCCAGGCCTCGCGAGTGGTTGGTTGAGAGGAGACCACACGCTGTGAGGACCTACAGGTAGGTTCGGATGGGAGACGTGGCTGGTTGGGAAGGGAAGCACACTCTGAGGACCTGTGGGCAGGTTAGGATTGGAGAGGCGGGTGATTGAGGACGTTTGTGGGGACCTATATGCAGGTTTGATTAGGAGAAGTGGGTGGTTCAGAAGCGAACATCCTCTAAGGACCTTTGCGAGGACCTATATGAGGACCTTTAGGCAGAATCGTGTGGGAGAGGTGGGTGGTTGAGGACCTTTGGGAGGACCTGCAGGCAGAAGCGCCGCGGCCTAAAAGGGCATAGTAGGAAACACGAATTCTACAAAATCTCCCAGCCTCAACATCACTCGCCATTTCACCTCCATCCACCTTTCACCCTCCTTCATCAGCAGCGACAGCAACACCGGCCACAGAGAGCGACCCGAGATCCTCCCTTCCCGCGTCCCTACAGCCGCAGAATACCTTTACCCTGCGCTCGGACGATGTCTACTCCTGAAGATAGCCGCAAGCAGCCGGCGGAGCGTCTCCCACCAGTCTTGAGGTACCTAATGCAATCAACACCACCACCACCACCTCCTCCTCCTCCATCCGCCTTGAACATGCTACCCTCGTACAGCATCATGGCTGGTATTGACCGCAACCACGTGTTCGAGGATGGAGGGGATTTGAGATCAATGGCCCTGCGCGACCTGTCCCCCGCCCTCACCACCGACGAAATGACCTCCGCCAACAGAGTAGCGTGGCTCAATTATTCGGCCCCCCTGTCCCGCGAGCAGCAGCAGAACAATCCCAACCCGGATACCGACGACGACATGGACTCGCAGGCGGCGCTGGTGCTGATGCAGATGTCCAGTGACTACCCGACAACTCCACGAGCGCGAGCTGAAGCCTCCTTACACTCAGCAATCCCACCACGAGCCGGCCGAGACTTGGACATCCCGACCCTGCTCCGAGACCTGGACCGATTCGGCGTCATCTCCGCTAGCTACAAGAAAGAGCTTATGGAGCTATTATACACGCCACGAGACGACCGCGTGCGCATCAGGATGCGACACGAGCAACGTCGGCTGCAACGCATCCATCGCCAATTCAACAACAACCGCATCCGCAAGCGACGCGACCGGCAAGCAGCCGCAACCACGGCCGCAGCCTCCCGCCCCGTGCCTAACTCACCATCCTCTCTCTCCAGTCTTTCATCTCCTGACCGCAGTCTCGCGGCGAGGGCCAGGGAGATACAAAGAGATGATCTCATGCTCGATGGAAATGAACGAGAGGAACAAGCGCAAGAGATGAGGCGAGGCGGCGCCTTCAACCTGCGCGTTCTTGAAGAATCTTTGGAAGAGCTGTTGGTCCCCGGCGCGCCCGCCGCCTGAGGATTCGAGCGCAGGAAGCTCTGCGGAGGTAAACACAGAAAGAAAGAGTGAAAGAGAAGAGGGGGCGATGATGCATGGGGGAACGGGCATGCAGCAAGCAACATTATTGGGATTATGGTGATAGGACAATAGGATAATAGGAAATATGGGAAGCACGGTATAAGACAACGGAAATGTTCAACATCGCCATGGACGGCAATAGGGAAACGGGACAAGGGGAACGAGATCCACCAAAAACAATCTTCAACACCCGCGGAAGGACAGGAGAAAATGGTGAAAACAGAAAAAACTAATGGACTTGTAACAGGCATGGATTTCAGGGATTGATTCTGACAAAAACATATGCAACAGCAATAGCAAGCAGCTCCCCCCTCGGGGCCAGGACGATGTATCTTAGTTCCGATAGAGAAAAAATGTCATGTCATTTGACGCCATGAATAAACTCCCCTTTCAATCTTTCGTTGGCTTTTCCCAGTAATACTTCTTCAAAAGAGGGTCTTTTGCCAGCATATCTAAAACCACCGCAGGGGCGGGCGATGAGATCCCATCTATTTATGTATCCAGCCTGAGGAAAGACTGCAAGGGGCATTGGATTACGCACATCTTCTCATCTCCCACCTACATGGTGTAAACATTCCCTCCTTCTGCCCACTTTTTCCCGATGTATGTGAATGCCCTCTGACTTATCACAACCGTCATGATGATTGTGGATGTCTGCGCTGGGAGACGGGGGCCGCGGGGGTCGAGTCGAATGCGGCCTCTTCCCTCCTCCCTCCTCCCCTGCGCCTTCAGCCAGCCCGATGTGAGTAATATCTTCCATCTTCTGCACTTTCTCTCCATGGGTCTCCTGGGGATATCCACATCAAAAAGCCACACCATGGGGTGTGGAGAGGACGGTTCTCTGAAGCGCACAGGCAGCTAGAAAAAGGGGGGGGGTAAAGAACGAACGCGCCGAAGACCTCCGGGGGGTGACCATGTGCAAGGAAGACGACGAAGGCAAACCCGACGAGAAGGGAGTCCTTCCTGCTGGAACAAGGGTTCGGACGAGCGCAGCTGGGTCTGAGCGCTGAGCGCTGGGTCCCGGAAAGCTTCGCTCGCGGCAATCGGTGTGAAGCTGAAGCCGCAGATCTCATGAGGTAGCTGCACCGCACGACCCGCTCTGGCGATGTCGTCCGTGCCCTTGGGCTCCTGGCGGCCGTGAAGTCTATCCTCCCTCGTCCTGTCCTGCACAGCGGCCGACTGGTGCCTCCACTGTGACTCGTGCCGACTGATTCCTTTTGCTGTGACATATCCGCAACAACAACAACAACAGCCCCCTTCCATCAGTGTTCCGCTCTATTTCATGACTTGTCACTTTAAGGCCACAACGGAGTTGAGGTGCACATAAAGAGCTCTCCTCGTGGTCGAGCCCCGGAGCCATCCTCTTCTCTTGACTGAACTCTCGTATAAATCTCCTGGAACTCTCGGCTGGTGGCAGAGCTCGCCTCTGACGCAGGTGCGTGACGGCGGTTGGGACGGGCAGAGGAAAATAGGTTCGGTGAGGAAGGCCGTGCTCCATACGAGAATGCAGACCCGGTTCTCAACGGCACACCCTTAATCCAGGTCAGTGCCTGTCGCGGTCGATACCTCTGTGGTGCCCGCTGACCTCAAGTGTGCTCACCGAGTCCTTTTGCATGGTCTGACCTTCGACCCCATCTCGCAGTGTGTGTGCTTCCGTTCTCTTTCTTTTGCTGGTGATAACCACTTGGGCTGGGTAGGCGATGGGGGGCAGGAGAAGGGATATCCGCTGCTCTGCAGTTCAAAAAATATTAGGCACTCCTCCTCAAATTTGTTTGTTGATGTCGCACCACCGTCCTCACTACCGCCCTCCCTACATGGCGTAGCTATTCAGATTTCGCTTGTTGAACTCTGTGATAATATCGAGCTAGGATAGAACGCGACGACGCAGCGTGAGAGGTATGCTTTAGAGAAAGTACGAGGATTGCAGAGCTCAGATGGCCTGCACCGTATGATGGCGACTCTTCCGAAAAAGGTCAAAATGTCGCTCGCTAATGATCCCTGATGAAGGATCTGGGCACACCCGGCTGACCTACCTAGTCAGTCCAACATCCTTTGGTTCTACACCTGTCCACCATCGGGTCAAACGCCACCCGCCTAAGGGCTCGTAACTGATTACTGCGAACATTTCTTGAAACACGATCGTCTCTTGACGCCGCTGCACAGGCTCAAGAAAAGCACCGGGCACTTGAGAGGTCGATGCTCCAAGGACACTACCGAGTCCGCAAGAAAGACACTTCAGATGATGGGAGAGAGTCTTCAAAGATCTAAATATAATAACGAATTCCTTTGCCTTTAGATTAGCCAGCTGGGGCGAGATTTAGGTGAGGCGAGAGGACAGTTGGCGAAGGTTGAGTACCTGGAGTTGAACATCTGGGGTGCGACATCCGCAAGGACAAACTAAAAAGAAGCCTGTGTGTAATTAGTTAAGTAAGGGTCTTCGGTGTAACAAGCCCCAAAGGGCCACCTTTTGGGGCATGACATGCCTAGCTAGTCGGGATTGGGCTTAAGATTGGTTAAAGGCGCCCACCAAAACACATGAGGATCACCTAACTGACCGCCTAATCCACTACAAATCATCCCCTGGACTTGGCCTTGAGGTCTGGACAGCCGATCTACACTGAGATTGTGAACTGCCATTTTCTTCACTGGTAGAGAGGGACGATGATCGTCTCACACAATCTCCTTCGGTATGAACTCCAGGTGTTCTTCATCTCGCGTGTTCATTCGCGCGAGATGGAATACGACAATGTCATGGGGCCGAGATAATCCTTGTTTGGCTGCTGCTTCTTTTTCAAAGAGGCTTTTACCGTGTCGAAAGTTGCAGGTAGTGCCGCAAGTCAACCCCTCCCCTGATCCCCTTCACCTGCCATCCGAGAGCACCCGAGCTGCTGGATCCGACAGGACCACGCACGCTACATTCCATCGTAGCACGTGGCCATGCACAATGGCTCCTGCTGCACCTGTATCTGCATCTCCTATGACAAGACCTTCTGCCACTGCATCTTACCAGTTAAACTCATCTCAACACCTCGTTCCGAAAGCTTGCGGTTGTCAATACTAAATATACCGCTCAGTCGACTCCGAGTCAACTCATCAAGCGACGAACCTCCTTCTGTTCTCCATCTCCTGCGCCGTGGGTCTTGGGAAGTTCTCGTCCAGCAGGACCTGACTTATTCGCCAGGTATCAGACTTGTCCACTCCAAGGGAGCCCAAGCAAGCTTCATCCTGACTGACCTGTCATGCAGATTACATCTCGAGACCTGTCCTACTCCAGCCATGAACCAACGATCGAAGACCTCTACACCAGACCCATTGGAGACGGTCAAGTCCTGGACAGAGGGGGCCACCCGGAACTTCGACACCTCCAGGAACTGTGGCGTCGATAAAGCCAGGCATTTGTCGTCACCTTCAGGCCGTCCAGGGCATCTCTCGACCAAGCATGTCAGACCATTGAAGAGATGGGCGTCAGCAAGAATGGTTCACAGCGTCTACGGGCCTCTGCGTTTCCGACCAACAGCTTTGCATGAGCCAGCAACAACGTCACCACAGATCTTGCGGCCGGACATGAAGGGGCTCGTACATACACCAAAGAAGTACGGAGATGTGATTCCTTACAACCACGGACGACCAGAAGGACTCGGAGATTTCCAGACGTTGAAAGCCAAAGCTCTGGCGAGGGAGTTTCTCCTTGGATAAAGTCCTTCGGATTCATTTCTGGTATTTTGGTTGCTGTGGAGGGTTGTGCAGTGGATGTTCACAGCCACAATATGAACTATGTGATTGGGTTTGTGAGCTATAACCTTCCCTCAAGTTTGACCAATTTTACTTTCCATATCACACAACGTTGGTATCCTGTAGTCTAGTTCCGAAGAGTTTCCGTCAAATGAACATCTTTCTCATCAGCGTCACACTCGTCAGCAGCGGTGAGCACGATCCTTCAGATGTTCCGCCGAGGAAGATGCTCCTTTTTTCAATCGGTCAATTCCAAGGGGCAAATTCCAAGTCTCTTGACCTACGCAATGGAGAGGAAAAACACGTCCGTGTTCCCTCCTGCCTTGTCTCCATTGATGCTCTTCCGACTGAGCCTCCGGATATCCTTCTCCAACACCTTGTTGCCCGTCCGTCTTCGCCAGTCCCAGCAATACAGATCCAAGTCAGGAGAGAAAGTGGCAAACTAAGGCGGTGCGGTGCGCCAACAAACAGTACAAACAAGATTCGGGACACAGGATCCTCACAAGCCTCGCTCGACCATGGCGATGGCGATTACGACTGGAATTCATTTCTACTCCGCATGCGAAAGACACTTCCGATATAATGTCTGCTGCCAGGGGCAGGGAGACGCGCAACGAGCGCAGAAAAGACAGGAAACAGAAACAAGGCCACAAAATGCCATCATCTGGACGCTTAGCCGTCGGATATGTCCATGTCAACCTCCTTGTCGTTCCCGTCTTCTTCACCATCTTGGGGGTGGTCCCCAGTTCTGTATTCACCCAGGCCCGGCTGTCTGGGTGGCACGATGCCATGCTACCAAAAGCATGCTGTCAGGTTGGACCAGAAGGGAACTTGCAGACGACAAGCAAAGAGCATGCTTACAACTTGAGCAAGAACAGCGGTCAGATCGCGCACAGCTTCCACAAGTCGTTGAGCGGTAAGCTCAGTAATGCCGATGACGGCACCACGACCAGCAACCGCGCTCGGCGAATCACCAAAGGCCCCGGCGGCCATTTCCACTTCGTGTCGGTGCTTGGCAAAAGCCTTGGCGAGCTGATCGGCTCTCCTGCGAATCTGTGCGCTGTGCAAGCAGTGAGTAGGTCCCTAGTAGGGGAGCAGCCCAAGGGGTCTACCGGAAGTAGTGGGGGTAGAGTTGTTACCACCCCTGGACACGACAGCACCACAAAGTCCGTCGACAGCCGCCCATAAATGACGAGGGACAGGGACACAGAGATGCTGGCCCTTCGTGCAACGTTGACACCTAGTGGCGCCGGCAGGCGTCACGCATCCTTCCTGCAGAAGATCCAGACTTTTCTCCTTGTAAGAACTATACCCAAGGTCAGAAAGAAGAAATCAGGTGATAAGCATTGCTAAGCGCAGAGATAGAGCATACTTACAGAGCCCGAACACAACGCTGGCACCACGGAAAAGCTCGATTCTCAGGCACGGGCTCATCCTTCACGGGAGAGGGAACCTGGCGAGGGCTGAGAGCGGGACGATCAGAAGCCATATTGCGGAACAATCTTCAAAAGTTCGACAAAAGAAGACCTCAACTGAGTTTGGGAACGTAGATATGTATATATTATGGAATGGACTGATTGAATTGATGGATTGTCTCTATGAAATCTGTGTGGCAGAAATTATGTGTGTCACGTTGCGAGACCTTCCTAATGAAGGACCAGGGCACACGCCCGGCTAACCACTCCCTTCGAGACGACTGGGTGTTTATCATCTCACGGCCGGCGTCCAGTGGAGGTTGATAATGGTGATGACGATGATATTGTTGTTGTTATACTTGGTTGCAATATTTAGGCAAGCGAGAAACACGTCTGCGTGTAGCCCTTGGCTTCTCTATTGTGTTTGTGCTGGGCCTGGTAGACGGTAGCAATGAATTGGTTGGATTGCAGATGCAGTACGCAGGGAGATCGAGAAGAGCTGAGGCTCTTTGTGTGCAGCCACGAGAATCAAATCCTATAAATGTTGCGACTTGCGCCGAGTGGTGCCGGCCATCTTCCTGAATCGCCGCACTCAACCATCACTCCGACTCATCCATTAGTTGGCTTTGGATGCTTTCCGATCGTCTGGTTGTTATCGTCACACTGTGTTGTATCATGCGGATATTGAGAGATTCCTCCGAGGACGCGTCTCGATAGAATCGAAACATGCATGTATGGTGATGCGACGAATCCATAATGCAATGAATTTGTCATATGCAGATAACAGCGCGAAAAGAAGTTCCCACGGCGAAGACAAGGCTGAAAAACAGAAGGCGACAGCGGAGCGAGCTCTGACGCGTACGCGCACACGTCAAGCCCGATGCGGAACTTCGTGGCACGACAAAAGCAAAAGTGTTCGAGTTTCAACCCGCGCTAAGCCGGATTCAGCCGGAACGCGTTCCCTTCCTCCACACTAAGCTGCATTCAGCCAAAACTCCATTGGTTTTCCTCTCCTTCTGAAACTTCGTTGACTTCCAAAAGCTTATGAGGTTCCCCGTCACACTGACTACGCTGTACCGTCGTTGCCTGGCTCCTTGCGACCAGCTGACTGAACCCTACTCAAAAAGGATCAGACAATTTCCGGGTCCCCCTTACCGGGGGTCCCCCTTACTTCCCTTGATCTGGAGCCTCTCAGCAATGAGAGCCCGGGCGTCTTTTCTTTCTACCCCAATTATCTCCGCCATTCCTCCCTATGCACGAAGCTCCTCGAGAAGTCGCATCACGCTCCTGGACAGGGAAACAGTGGAGGTCCTGGCGCCATACAGCACATGAACCCACCATCCAGGAATCAGTGCGGTTTGTGTAGTTGTCGGAGGCTGGCTGTATTCGGCCAACCACCCAGTGACGCAATATGCTTTCTCGTTCATACATGTACTCCCTGGTATATTTTCAGGAGCAGATACATCTCTGTCTCAGACGCAGCTTCGTAGTCGAGTTATCTTCCGTTAACATCCTGATCCATACTGGAATCATACTGGATCAACTATCTGGATATATACTGGGCTCATCCATCATTTGGTCCCGTTCGTCTCTCAGTAGGCTAGACTTCGGAGAACATCATCAGTCCGATACCATGGGTCGACCTCTGGCCGGTCGAGACGAATGAGGCTGGATCCCCAACTAAGCCCACGGAATCCCGTCCAGACAGCCGCCAATAACGTTGGGAACACCACCGATAGTTCTGACGACAGATTTGCTGCGCCCTAAGCCTGCCCGAACAAAAGAGACATCCCGCTCGCAATGCTCGATTACACCACCAAGAGCCTGATTGCCCTCGCCGAAGGATGCCAAGATCCGTTCTATGTTTCCACAAATTTCCACACAGGGTTACGTCTTCATTGGGATCTTCTGCGTCTACCACAAATTACCGGAGAACTACCTTGGCATTACTTCGTTTTGCTCAAGGGTCTGGTGTGGAGCTGTAGATGTTGCTGGAAGAGACACATAAGTTGGTGCGGCTCATGTGGAGGGCGGGGCAGGATCACGTCGTATTTTGGTAGTATTTGCGGCCTCGGACCCTCTTGCTTTACGACGGGCTGCACGCTTCATATTTGTATGCCCGGAAAAGGATATGAGAACTGGTTGTGGCGTGTATCGACTACAGCAGCAGGTCCGAATAATATTGGTCCCCCGATGCTGCTCAAGTCCATCCATCCAGACACACTGCGGAAGAAGTAGTCTCATCTCTCCGTCGACAGAGGAGAGCGCATCAATGGCCTCTGAATCATCGGTCAAGCCAGGCATGGACACGACCATTACCCAGGTTTCTGGAGATGGGCCGAGGTCTCCCAAGGAGTTCTCATGTTGCTTGCGCTCGGGGACGGTGGACGGTCAAATTTTGTGTGACTGCCCGGGAATAAGAATGGCCATCTCTTCTCCTTACTACCCATATAACACTGTTCTTGTGGCACAGGACCGACCTTTCTCCTTCGATGGATCACCAACAGGCTCTTCTTCCCCTCGTCCCACTCGCCATTCTGTCCAGTGTTGGCCGACAATCGTGAGCACAAGAAATTTGCGATCGTTGTTTTTCCTCCAGGACGAACTCTGTACTTCTTTCATTGTGAAGGGCGCCCGTTGGGGCTTCCGTGGATCGGACAGAAGAGGCTCATCGGGACCAAGACCGTGTAATGCGAAAATCCACTCGGGGCCACCGACGGAGGACTCAGCACACGGGAGGTGCGTCCGGCTTGCGTGGATCGGACTGGCGGGCAAGGGCTCAAGCACCAGATCCGTCCTGCGGCGAGCTCGAAGACGTGATGTGGCGGCCATCGTGCGAGGACTTGGTGAGGATCGGAGTCAGTGGAGAAGACCACAACGACGACGGAAGACGTGCAGCGGCAGCTAATATTCATTGCAAACGGTTAGTAGAGCCTCATGACAGAGCGGGATGTTCTGGACTGGTATGTCCACATGGCAGACCCACCGACAGACTATGTGGCGCGCTGCAGGCGGTGTATAGGGACCTCTTGGCTCCGGCCAGTTGCAGACAGCGAAGGGCGGCATGAAGGCCAAAGGCACCGAAAGGAAAGACAGAAAAGAATACTGCTGGGGAGAATGATATGTCCGTGTACGGGTGGCCTGGGTAACGCAGTGGACCTCAGGTGATTGATGAATCGTAATACGAATGATGATCTGAAGTATTTGCAGGATCGACGGCAACAACATGGTCATGGCAGCGTAGGCGCACGGGCGCTGACGTGTTCACGTGAAAATAACAACAACCCGCGCTGTTGGTCCCGTGATCAGATTGCGCCCGCGCTTCGTGTTTCGCGGGCAATGATAACAAAACGCATTCCTCCCGGTAAACAATTTCAGGGTTGATTCCGACTTGACTTCCAGCCCTTCGTTCAAGGTGGTGCAAGAAATCCCTTTGATCGTCTCTGTGGAGGTTCGAACCTCCATCGATCACGACGCTTCATCTTGCAACTATTTTCTCCGTCATTCGCACTGTAATGGCCACCCCCAAACACGCCTCCATGTTCCTCACACAGGTGCTGCAGCCCGCCCGGAGCCATCTGATTCGTCCCAATCCCCCGGCCGAGAGCATGAACCACGACCACGAAGGCGCAAAAGAGAAGGAAAGAGATGTCTCCACAAATCCTCCACCAAAAAAAGAAGGCCTTACACAGCGGTTGCAGATCCCCTCTGGTTGTCGAGGTTTGGTTTTCATCATCGCCCCGACTTCGCAGGAGGATGGGAACCAACGTGGAGAGTCTGGCGACAGCGAGGGGACGATCACTCTGCACAGGCAGGGTGGTTCACTTCCCGTCTGGCATGTGCACGAAGATCACCTTGACGCCTTTCTCCGTAACGTCGATGCAGCGTCCCTCCCTCCGCAGACCGGCCACGCCCATGGCCTTGGCCTCGGCTTCGATCTGTCCGATGAGGGCTATCCAGAGTTCCCTGCCACGGTTGTCGGGGACACATCGACAGATCGGGCTGTGCCGGATGAAGAAGCTGGCCTGACCGATCAGAACGACGAGAGCGTGCCACACCAATGCACCCGGATCAGTCTTCCCAGCCGAATGAAAACACTCTCCACTCAAGAACGCACTGAATCTCGGGTCGGTCAGTGAAGCGGCCAATTCTAAGAGCAGGGGTGACGGTCTGAAGAACAAAGACCGGAAACAGAGATATGAGGGTGTTGACGGCGTCCCTCAAACATCAAATGCGCAGGCGAGCAGAGTTGAGACGGAAAGCGAACAAAGATTAGTACCGGCATATGCTGTTGCTCCCAGCTGCGCCTGCGAGGTGGACGAGAACCTGGCCTGCTGGTCGACGTGAAGCCGGGCGGGAGATGTTTGGAGTGTGTGCGCGGGTCGAGCATGGTCCTGTCTTGTCTTCGGTGTGCTAGAGCATATGTGGAGGAAGTGGAAGCGTGAATGGTGTTGATGTTGTTGTCAGGCGTGTATTGATACCATGAAAAGGAATAAATGGCGTTTGTAGTCCCCATGTCCAACGCGGAGCAAGCGGGCAGGATGAACCCGTGTCCTCTGCTCTGCAGCGCAAATTTGCACACCTGTGAGACGCACACACTATCGCAAGCGATTTCCGGCCAGCCAGCCATCCGAATGCAGGATGAGCGGTCGACCATGGCCCGCATGAGATGCACCATTTGGACCACTGCCGTTGTCCGTCACATACTTGGACCACTTGTTGAACGTCGGCATTCAAAGACCAGATCTGTGCTGCAGACGCATTGATTCTGTTTTTGCGAAAAGCGGCCCGTGTGTCAGTCATGTTGTCGCCTGTTTCCGTTGCTGCTCGGAGCCAGCCAGCCTCTCCTTTCCCTTGAGCCCTGTGGCGCCTGGCTGCGGCCAATATTAACCTAAACTACTCACCTTACCTCTCTTCTATCCCTTGCCACAGAAACCTTGCAGTTCGAATGGAGTTTCATTTGGAGACACTTGCTTGATGATGTCTTACGTGCTCAGGCAATTCGAACAATTTCTTGCCACACGACACGACAGAGAGGGGGAATGCAATTTGTTAAGTCAACCTATCCAAAATGGTGTGTGGGTGGATGGAAAAAAGAAATGGCCATGACATGACACGACACCGGACAGAGTCAGATTGGCATGTGTGTAAGAAAATAGGAATGTTGGGAATGTTATTTCCCCAGCGCACCAGAAACGCCACAATGGTTTTTGCTTCTCTGGGTACGTGCGCGGGCATTCATTCGCCACTCCAGAATGTGAGTTCAGCCTCGGGATCAGTAAGCCGACATATCATCGGTCAGAGCGGATGGCGAGGGGGGACAATTGGCCAAATCCCTTCTTCACCACCGACAGATACCGGATTCCAGTGTCACAGGCCATCGCCTCGCACGCTTGTCGTCCCCGTGGCGAGATCCTGGACGGGAAACAGGCCAACTTGTGATCTTTGCGACATCTCTCGTCTGTTGCCTGGGCATCGATGTGGATGCACATGCAAAACAAACAAGTTCCCTGTCACGAGAGCAACCTGATCAGGACGGCCCGAGCTAGTCCGAAGTTGGATTTGTTTTTCTTGGCTGCATACCTGTGTCTCACCCAACCCCCTGAGATGAACCCCTATCCTTCATCCTGCAATTGCATCAGTCCATCTCCTGTTTGGGTACATATTGGTGATCTTTGACTCTGTTATCCTTCCGCGGCCTGCCGTCCTCCTATACGAGCTGAGGCGACCACCTGACTAAACAACCACGCTTTCCCGTTGCACCTCTTCCACGCTGTCCTTCCAAGCCCCTTGCAAAGCCCTACCGAGCATTCCTCCTTGAACAAGACAACAACGCACGCGTAGTTCCTCGCCGGCATGGAAAGAGCGTACGAGGCAACAGACGCGTGACAAGAGAAACATACAACATCTGGATACAGGCCCCTGCGTGAGCGAATTCCACGCCGCCGTCCACGAGCCCACCACGAAAGAACGTGCCTTTCCAACAATTCGGAGCACATCCATCATCTTCCAAATGCCTTTCCCAAACTCGTTCAAACTCAAGACACTCCATCTTGATGGATCGGCAGAGGACCGAGCGGTCCAGTTGAGAACCGCATTGACGGAGTGGCTCGCAAAGATTGACGACATCGATAAGCATGCGAGCATCATCGACTTCTACAGGGCGAGCCAAGTTGCGCTGATCGAAACCAACACCGACATATCGGATGACGACCGGGATGACTACGAGGACGCCGCAGAGGAGAATATCTGTCCGGGTCCTGGTTATAAGCGTCAGGCCTACATACTCGTTAAAGAGAAGAAGACAGGGGAAAACCAGGAGGAGATAACGTTCTGGTACCGCCGGAGGTGGGTCCGGAACGATACGGAAATGTCTAGGCTTGTCGTCGAGACGTTGACCGCAGAGATGAGCGAGACACCAGCCATGCAAGAGCTTGAAACACCCAACAAACTGGTGACGGCCGGACCCGAGACGGTCATCAACGACTCCCGCAACGTTGGACACTTGGCAGCGCCAGCCTCCTCGGCCTCCGCCCCTGGGAGCTCCGCTACCGCCTTTCCCATTCGCAGTCCGGCTGAGAAGTAACTCTCTGGCATTCGTATCTGTCCTGGCATGACGGCCGGACCAACCCAAAATAGGCCCGGCGTCAAGAGGTCAGCTGTCAACAAGTCATCGGTGGAGGAGTCACTCATTGCACCACCACCACCGCGATCTCAGAAAAATCCTGGCAAGGCCACGAATGTGGCAAAACACACACGACAGGATGAATTTTTCCCCAGCTTGCCGCACCATTGCCCCATGAGAAGGGCTCGCGAGTCACAGTCACGCTTGGAGGGACAAGAAGTGGCATCTTTTAGTTAGTGGTATGGTATGAACGTGGTATGATATGAGCGTGGTATGGTACGACTGTGGTTTGGTATGAGAGTATGGAGATACGGGGAGATGTCAGCATGTGTGGATTCGAACCCATTTAAGGATTAATCATCTTAGATAGTATTTTTTCTTTCCAATCCAATTCCCTGTTCGCCGAAACACCTGCCTCCCGCTTCTTGTGACATCTGTACCACCGTGACGGCAAAACCACAATCAGACAAGCTTCCTGGCGGCGCTGATCAGGACCTGTCTCCTTGCGATTCAAAACGCTAGGCTGTCTTGGTGTTTGCTGTCTGACTGGCCACTCCGCCGCCTCATCGGACTCCTGGTCTCCAGAGCAGTCCGCCGCATTGTTTGTGTCAGGTTGTGCAAGTGGGGATAAATTTTCGCCGGAAAGGGAGAGATGAGTCTTAGACGGAACAAGGGGCTCGAGGTTCTGGCTGGTTAGGAAGGAAGAGGAGAACCAAGTTCCGGGCGACAAGAGGGCGCCCGGGGGTGCAAATCTCGAGAGAAGGGCTATTCGACAGATCACTCCGGGAACCCTCGGATAAATAATTTCCTGGTGGAGGCGGGTTGCACGTTCCAGCTCCTCTAAGAGACAGAGGGCGAATAGACGGAGAAGGGGTGTGAAAGGGCGTTGTCAAGGGAACGCAGCAAGTCCAGACAAAAGCACGGAAATTGTCGCACGAAGGGAGGGGGAACTGTCTCAGAAATCATGCGTAGGGAGAGTGTCGGGAATATTGTGGGCGGGGGGAGAGGGAATGTGCGGGAAAGAGGAGAACAACAAACAGACAGCGCGGCGACAAAGGGAATGTGATGGAATGCAAGGGATGGGACATGCTGCAGGGAGTAGAGGTGGGAGAAACATGGAATGGAGGGAAACAGGAAAATGTAATGAGGAAGGGAATCGGGCGGGGGTGCACGGGATGGGAATGTGGAGCCTTGAAATGCAGGGGGAGATTGCAACGGAGTGGAGTGTGAGGGATGGGAATGCAGGATGCAAAGAAGCGAAAATTGACGCAGTCAACAGAAAGGAGGTGGTGTGAAGGGTATAAGGGACAGAATACAATTGGAATGCCAGAAAGGATAGATGATTGCAAGGGATGGCAAAATAACGAGTCGATGCCGGGAAGTAGGATTCAAGATATTGGAATGCAGGGGGATAGCCGGCAAAGGAGTAAAGAGTGTCCGGGACATACAGGAGACGAAGAAAATGAAAAATGTAGAGAGAAAGGAAATATAGTGCAGTGTAAGAGACCAGAACGCCAGACGGTGGAGTGCGAGGGGTGGGCTGAAACGCAGACGGAACGCAACGGAAATGTAATGTAAGGGAAATTTGGTGGGTTACAGAGGGTACGAAAGCGAGGAATTGGTATGCAACGAAAGCGCATTGCAAGGGAAGAGATGTAAGGGAATGTTGTGGCAGGATGCAAAGATTAGTAGTGGTGCGACAGATTGGAATGCAAGGAGTCGGATTGCCAATGCAGAAGGCAGGAGTGGGAGGATTGAAATGCGAGAGGCTGGGTTATGCGGGACCAGGAATGCGAGACACAACAATGCGAGGCATAGAGTGGAGGGGGAGTGGTATGTGGGCGCATTCCTACCCCTTGCATTCTTGTGGGAGGGACTTTAGCGGACGAGAGAGGATAGCATCAAAGATGGGTGCGAGTGTGAGTGAGTGAGTTCATTGATGGACACGCGCCAGCATTCCATTCCTTCCCACCTCCTCAATCAATACATTACGAAAGGGGGATGGGACTGGGGAATGAGTGTCCTAGAGGGGTCTTGGAAGGGAAGAAATGGGGGACAGCTGTAGGGAATAAGGCAGGGCAAGGCCTGGAAAACAGAAAAGAAAAAGGCGGTTGCGGGGTCAGAAATCGGAAAAGAGCCTATCTGGGGAAGATCGTAGGCTCTGCAGAGCGGCTCACGGGCGGCGGGCGAACGGCCCAAGAGGCCCCCCAACAGACTCCGGGGCGCCCTTCGGGGGGTGTCCCTGCACTCCCTAACCTCCCAAGATGTCGGCCAAATAAATCCTGAGCCTCTCTACAGGTACTGTCGTGCCGTGCTGGGCAAATCACTTGCACCCAAGGTCAAGGCCCAGCATCCATCGCCGCAACCTCGTCGATGTATCGATGTATATCTACCGACAACGCTGGCCGCCGTCTTCTTCCTGCTGACACTTAGTTTGCTGGAGAGAATGGTTAAAACTATCCGCAGCATCCTGGGAAGACTGGGAACCTTGGGAAGCGCAGAGTGGCTGTAGCCAGGACAATTGCCAAGCTTCCGGCGTGTCACAGCAGAAATAATCGACAGCCGAAGTCGCCCGCCTGTGCCAGCGAAATGAGCGTAGCCAGCCCGCCCAGAATACAGCGGGCTGGGTAAACTACAGGCCCGGCACCCCCAAAGCTTTTGAACAGAATGTTATGGGCGACTAACGACTTCTGGGCGGGAACTCCCCGGAACTTATACACAAGGTTGAAAAGGTCCATCTGTTAATTGCAGTTCTCCTGACAATGAAATGATGGGAAGAATCAGGCAAAGTGTGGTCGTCGGGAAAGATGGGAACTGATGTACTGCATGCAGCTCTTGTCTTGAACTCATCACAAAGAGGACCGTTCTCCAACGCGGGCCTTACACAATCAGTCCGTCTGTTAGTATCTTGCACTGCCCTTATGCCCATGCTCCTCGGACTCTCCAGCTTGTTTAATTCCATCTCAGATCATTTCAAACGCCATTAGACCAACCCGAGAGCGGGTGCAGAGAGATCTGTGACTCTGAGATATTTATGGTGGCTTGAAAGGTCCAAACTCCAAGCAAGGGAAGTGGTGGCGGGTATATTACCTGAGATGGAGAACTGCAGAGGCTTTTTTCTAGGCGCTGGGGCACAAGAGTAGATTGGAGAATGGATTTTGTATTGGATCTGTGCTTTTACGCGCCGGCATGTTGGCCGCGGATGGGAGTTCCTCAGTCCTCGGCTCGCAACCCAGGAGCACCACCAGAACCTAGTTGCAGAGCACCCTGACCATTGTTCATATCCCCGGCTAGTTGTGGCGAGCTTTAGCGATGTGTATGAAGAAATACCCATTAAGATCTCCTTGATGCCCTCCTTCAAGCGCACCCGTGATGATATTAACACCGTCAACCCCCATCATCAACCACCGGCAGGTTATCCTCTTGCTCGGGATCGATGAGAAGGTCATTGAAGGTGTCTCGAATGAGGGTTTTGGGAGAGAAAGTGTCGCCAACGGGGTAATGGGGATCGTATCTGCCGATCGCGGTAGGTGGTAGAGGGCTTTCTGGCAGGGAGGAGGTTGTCAATGGCTTCATTTACTAATCGCGCGCACTTGCTTTCTGTGAGTACGCACCGATTATCAGAGCACGAAACGAGAAGGACAACGCGCTGTTTCGCCAGGAGATGGAACTTGTTGGGGGTCCTGAAACCTTCAAGGCCAATCTAGAAGCCCGATGGTGCTTGCGCCCCCGCCCCTTGGCGACAAATTTCATTGCAAGCTGGAGTTATCCACCAAGCGACCAGAGACGCAAACCTTGGAGCGACGATAACAAGGAGCTCCATTGCGATAATACCAATGATGACGAATCGAACTCTTCTGGCTGGTTGGTTCCCCCTGTTTTGCTCCGGTGGTGGTGGACTGCCATCGGTCCAGGCACCCACCCGCTGTAACCTGTCAAGCTCGGGTCCATCCACGAGCCCAGGGTCCAGAGTCTCGCTGACTGCAATCAGCCCAAGGGGTATGCATGGCGGTATGTAATCATCCTCCGTAGGTGAGGAACCGAGCAAGCTCTCTTGTTCGTGGTTGGAAGCCATGACGCGATGAAATGAGGGGCTAGAACAGCGACGCAAAAAGGTGTGCGAGGGAGGATGTCTGAATTGCGGGTAACTCTTACTGTGAAGACTCCTGAGAGGCCACCAGTGAAAATGACGGTACAGGTCTGCCACAAGCTGCTGGATGGCGGCTGTAGACGGTCAGTCTCACAGTAGAATTATCGACAGTGTTGTGATTGTGCGGTGCGTTTCTTGGCACACCCAAGATGGTGTAGCGGAATTCAGAGATAGCTTCTGATAGGCTGCATGTGACACGTACTGTACCCGTATGTAAATGATGTAGTACTCAGGAACAAGAGAATCCTTTGGAGGACAGACAAAGGAAGGCGGTTAATGGGGTTCTGTAGACATACACTTGCCTCTGGCCAGAATCAGGTTGCTCCAAGCCCAGGTGTTTGTCGCAGATAGTAGCCCCATCATTCTGTCTCCCTTGCTGGCTTGATATGAAATTTCGGGTGAACTACCTAGCAAAAGGGTCGACGACATCAAGACTGTGATCATCCTCGTTTCGAAAACGTCTTCTCGACCTATCGCAGGAAGCACGTAACTCAGGAAACTGGTTTGGCATAGGATGTACTCTATTCTCGGACAAGGTGACACTAATGTATCCTACGGTTCCTGGGAGCTGGGAAGGATGAGGCGATCCTATTATCTTACTGCGCAGTCACGATCCACTGTCCGCCATTGTTAGAGGAACCCAGAGATCTGGAACGCCATCCCAATGGTACAAATCAACCTCAAAGATGGAGGAATTTCAAAGACACTTTGGATATATTTGAGGGTTTCCCCGGGGATCCGATTTCCCACCTCCAGCAGACGCTCTTCTGAATCAAGGCCCCAGCTGATTGGCCTCGGGCACCCCAAAAGCTCGGATACTGACCAAGAATGAAATGCGACAATGGTCGATAAAAAGGAGGAAGTGATCTTCCACATCAAGTGAGTTTGATCCATGGGAGATATCACCGGCTGTTTATTCCTTGGTAACTAGAGCTCCTTAAATGAAAGTAAATCGAAATATCTTCTACTCCATCCTTCCACTCCTCCTCTCTGCACTGTGAACCTAGCCTCTGTTCGGCACATGCGTCCTTTTCCGTGCTCTATTCTACATTTTTGAGCATTTCGCCCAGGGACTGAATCCTCAGTTTGAGATCTATGACCATTGTCATCAGCTCCGCCTGCTCCGGCCTGGAACTGAAGCTCAGGACCTCGCGCAGGAGCTCCGTCCGCCACGCTTCCAGAACC
Source organism: Fonsecaea erecta (assembly GCF_001651985.1). Classification (NCBI taxonomy): domain Eukaryota; kingdom Fungi; phylum Ascomycota; class Eurotiomycetes; order Chaetothyriales; family Herpotrichiellaceae; genus Fonsecaea; species Fonsecaea erecta. The sequence goes on along the minus strand of NW_017387262.1, from coordinate 17,754 downwards.
TTGCCGTGGGATTCAGCATCCTTGTCCATGGCCATTCGCATGCTCCCGACATACGTTTTCATCCGATCCAATTGTTCGAACCCACTAGTCTTGTTCAGGAGGTGGGAAATCGCGCCGTCCACCATCTTCTGCTGCGTTGTCTCGTCGAGATGTTCGAGGTAGGGGAGGAGGAGGGCTATCGCCTGGCCATGGGCCGCGTGCAACTGGATTTCCGGCATTTCTCTCGTTCGTGCGACGATGTCGTCAATTTCGTCGAGGTGGCGGACCAGCTTCGTTCTGAGCTGTCTGCCTGCGGCCTGGCGTGCGGCCTGAAGATCGTCGGCCACTTTGCTGAACTTGATCTCCAGGTAGTCCATATCTCTGTGGATATGGGGGTAGGTGGTCGTGGCCATGCCCGGGAGAGCCATCAGCTGAGCAAGCGATGAACGGGCGGCTTGATGTCCAAGTCCTTGCTCCAAGCTCTGGATATGGCTCAGATAGACATTGTTGATGGTGCGAACCATGGGCTTGTCGATCAGGGGGGCGAGTGTCACCAAGAAACCACCACGTTTGAACCGCTTGCGCAGCTCGGCCACGCAATACGTCTCGATGGATGCATACGCCTTTGGAACGTCGAGGACGACGTCGAATCCTTCGTGGCAGCCGCTGCTGAGCCACAATTCGCCGTAGAATTCGTCGACTTCGATGGGAACGCTCACGAAGCCGTTCATGTCCGACAGCGTGACGGTGTCCATTTGGTGTATTCGGATATTCGGAACAAGACCGGAGGAGGTCGATCGCCTTTATCGGTGGTGGCACAAAGGATGGAAGAATTCAGGGAGGGCAATGAAGGAAAAAGGGAGGTATATATAGTGGCCCAAAAAAACGTCTTGGCAGCCAAGCCGCTATGCCCTGTCCCCCAAATCTCCGTCTGAGTTTCAACTAAATGCGACGCAAGGCGGAGTATTTCTCCGCCTCTATGGGAGTGGAACCGGGCTTTTGTTGAGGACACGTGCCATCGCGGAGTTTGGGGCAAACGTTCCCAGTGTCCAATCACCTGGGGCCCGACGGTGGAGAATATTGGCAGTCCTCCTCCCGGGCTCGGTGAATCGAGGAGTAGAGTCCCAATCGCCACAGGCATCCCGTCGCGGCGAGAAATTCTCTCACGTCCAGAAGTCGGAACCCTGTAGCCTAGAAGTAACCGAGATTCTATCCTTTAGTTGATGGGTTTCTGGACTCACGCAGACTTTCCGAAACCTCGCTTCGAGCATCTCGGACCGCCGAGATTGATGACATCGCCAACGGCAACCTTGCGTGATGGGCTGTCCGTCTGGTAGAAGACTGAAGCAGGTTCCACATTATGAATATCTGTGGTCGGTCGATGCAACGGAGAGCATTGTCCGTCCGAGACCAAGTTGGGGATGCGTTGTTATATTGGCTTGGCACATGCTGTCACGATAGGTACGTGACGGCGATAACGTGACGGCGATAGCGCGCCAGCGCCACAACAAACATGTCTGACAATTGTTGTTGCTCATCCTGCAGCACGTTCAAATGATCCAGCGAAGCGTAAGCTGGGCGGGTATTACCGGCGTCTCTACGCCAACACCCCCGCTGCTGATTCCCCACGTCTTATGGTTTCCCATCGATTGGCTGTTGAAAGCTATAGCTGTCGAGCCAAAGCGATTGAATTGATTGATTGTCTATGAAATCTCTGCGGCGCAAAATGTGCATGATGAAAGGCGCCGAAGTTTCACTCGCTAAACCTTCTTAATGAAGGATTAGGGCTCAGACTCGGCTGACCTTCCTAGTCAGTGTAACAATGGCAGCCTGATTCAGCCGATCTTAGTTGATTTGATTCTAATCTAATGCAGACCACGAGGTGGAACACAAGCAGATAGGTGTGACAGACCACTCGGCTTTGGGCTGGGAGGTCGACAAGATGAGAAACCATGTCACAAGGCTCACCATGAGAGTGAATGTATGTGCACACAAAGGCAAGGAACGACTTCGGCAAAGGCAGGCTCTACAATGCCCTCTGTGCTCATCAAGACCACATTCCAGTTATGATTCAAGTCTTGTCTGATCCCACTTCTCTCAAGATTTTGGTGCCCTCCTCTCCGTGACGTATTTAGCCTGCTGAGGGCGGCGTGAGCGCCGGTCCACCCTCCTTGTACCTATGGTCTGCTTGGTTCCATTTCGACTGGCATCTCCTGAGTTACCGGGTCCCTCGGAATTTCCACAGCCCGTGGAAAGCCAGTGGCAGAAAGGCTTCCAGACAGTGTCCGCCCTCGCTATCTTAATGAGCATTGACGGATCCATTTGCATCCCAGAAGAAAGTGGAAGTGGGCGTGGCATTTCAAAAGAAGCCACACGATCCAAGGAATACAATGTTGATCAACAGGGCATCACTGCAGCCATCCTCGATCTCCACGAACCGGGACTGACCGGACATACAAGAGAGTGGGTCAGTTTCGTGCTTGCTGCCACCTGGAAGCAGGTGGACCTTCTTTGACCTCGTCACTGAACCGACATTGACAGTCCCCGAGTTGTGATCCTCAGGTGCCAACTGCATCAAGCTGAACAGAGCCACCATCTATCTGCGCATGACATCATTTCGATATCTGTCTACGACGCCTGGTGGAAGACAAGGGATTTGCTTGCCCTCTGAAGCAATCCGTCGAATACAGCTAGTCTCGCCGCCACCTCAACCGTATGGCTTCTACCTCGGTGAGAAGTGAAGAAGAGATAGGGGCGGCGAAGTAAGGAGTCATTCGTCAGCATTATATCTACGGATCCTGACCAAGCGCGTCGCCCTTTCGCTGCCAGATTCAGCAACGTTTTTGCAATACCTTTGTGACCTTTCCATTTGGTGAGAGTGGGTGCCGTTAAATGCCGTACCAGGATTGATGACAATACATGGAGAGCTAAAATGATGCCACCAAGCCACTGCAGCCACCGTGCCCTGGGTCTCAGTGGCATCAGGACCTGGATATGAAGTCCGCATTGTTACACTGGGCCGAGGAGGCACGGACCTGGGCTCGGTCAGACGAGTATTCGCGAAGGGCCATGGACTCCGCTGCCGAGCCGTGACAGCAGACACCGCACTAAGAGCTCTACGGAGCCTCTGCTTCTCGCTACTTTTATACCCGTCGGAAATCGCACTATCTACGGAGCTTGACGATCTGGGTAACGTCCAAAGGCGTTGGTAGGCTAGTAGCCTCCCCTTCCTTGCCCTCGGAAGCGGACTGTAAGCGAGTGGGGACCGTGTCGGGATTTGATTCATGAGCTAAACCCTGGACCCATGCGCGGCGCAAACTCTGGCGCGGAGAACCGACGATAACTTTGAGTGTGTTATGCGTGATGTTGGCTCGGCGACGTTCCCAGTATTTGTTTTTATTCCAGGTGTAGAGGGTGTTTATGCGTCTATTGGTCAGGGATGGACCTCGCCGGGCAACATACAGCGCATGTCCAGACCCTGACGAGCCCGAGGTATGCACAATTCGGATGTCCAGTTGCACCAGGTCGTGACCGAATGGGAAGAGAGTCTATAAGCGTGGACGCTGATCGGGCTGCTTTATGAACACACAGGATCAACAAGAGAACACATTGCCACATTCATTCAAGCTCGACACGTTAGGAAGAACGGGAACGCTGGAACTGTTAGGAATGTTGGGTACGATGGGAACGATGGGAACGCTGGGAACCTTGGGATTTTGGGGATACATAAGGACATGTACGTCTGCGGGCTCAGCTTCCAGGGGCTCAACTGTATCGCAACACATCACATCACACCATCACACACAAGACGCAATCATCGGACAGTCTCCACCTAAAGAGGACTCAAGTACCCATTCACTGATTCTTCGCTGAGGATCTGACACAGGAAGGTCAGCCGAGTGTGTGCCCTAATCCTTCATGAGGAAAGTTTGCCGAGCGTCTCCACCGCGCTTTTAGCCCGCACATTTTGTGCAGAGATTTCGTAGATTAATCAATCAATTCAATCACTTTGATTTCACAGCATTGCCGCGCTTTCGTGAGCCTTATCCGGCGCGGGACACGTCTCATATCAGGGTGAGAGTAGCCGAGATAGCGCTGTTAAGGAGGCACGGGAAGACACAGAGTCAGCGCCCCGGCTGGTTAAGGCTGCAGGAGGTCCCCTTCCCAACGTGGGCTAGCTATTAAGGAAGCTGTGAAAGCCAGAGAGCTGAGGTCGCGGTTGTTGCTGGAGAAGACGAGAGATATAACCTCAGCTGCAAGGGCCGAGATCAAGCCTCTCTCTGCCTTCACCGCTTTGTGGTGTTCCAGGGATACAGGGGTTACACAGTCCACGACGGCTTGTATTTGAAGAGGTTTCGAGAAGGCCCCAGTAGATGGGGCAAGTCGCTCCTGTTTCGAGGAAAAAGGTGCGATGCAGTGAGTGACTCTTGAGACATTGCGAGAGAGACCCTTGAAAGGGTGCCGATATCGCGCGGAGAAATACTTTTTGTTCAGCAGTCTGTTATGATGGGCCTGCGCCACGTTGACGAGCATGAAACGTGTGAAAGCCCCGGATCCAGAAGCAGATAATCTCATGTTGCTGCGATGGCCGTAACTCTGTGTCACGTCGAGCGAAGGACCAAGTTCGACAAAGGCGGACGATCGCATCAATGGAGCTGTTTGACGCAGAAGAAAATCATGGCGCACTCCGCTGTATGGCAGATGCTGGGAGCACAAGACGGAATGGGCCCGATGCATACATACCCAAGGCTGGGATGGTGGTCGCTTGAGACAATGCAGATAGATAAGGTCTCTCAAGGTGTAATCCGGTGCACCAGGGACATTTGTCCTGAACAACGACCTTCTCCTCCAGTAGGGCCGGTCTTCACCCAAGGAGACCGGAACTAGCTTCCAGAGAATGTATCCAGAATTGCATTGACACAGCAGATAGGATGGGCCAACACCTATATCCATTTCAAATTGCCCGGACGGCTGACAACTGCCACAATTCAAGCTGGAAACATCACCGATGCAGAGTTTCCAACATATGCAAGCGTGGGCAGTTAAGTTTCTACCTGCATCATCATCGGAGGGCTCGACTTCAGATGACCTACGACAGTCTCGTGTCGGTGAAAAGTCTGCAGACAAGACAATGGAGGAGGAGGGATGCCTCTTTGCAATGACCCGAGTGAAGACAAGAAGTCCACCGAGAGTTGAGGCAGGTGTGCGAGTGTGTCGCTGTCGCCGTTTGTCAGCGGCTGCACCAATATTGTGATACTCTCAGCCATCCTCTATGCTGATTTCGGCTTGTATGTCAAGTAAATGAGGATGGGAACCCAGAGGGATCAATCGCCTCACGAGAAGAACCAGAAGGACAATACCTCATAAGTGGTTCCAGGTATGTATGTTTTGATGATGGAATAAGGGCAGTGTATGGGGATCAAAATGCATTGAACCTGTCCACCCAGAAAATTAGATGGGCATGGTCGCCTACGATGTCAAAGCAGAGACGAACAAGACAGGGATTATACTGATTGAAATCTCGCTTCTACGTTCGCGTCGACGTCTGCTTCTTCACCGTCTCGAGCGAGTTCTTTTCCAGTCACTCGCACTCGGTTCTCTCGTTCCGCTTGAACGGCATGAAGCAGATAGGCAACGATTGACAGGGCATCGGGAGCCATGTCCTTGGATTGGGGAGGCGGGTTTTGTCGAGGTGTGTGGTTTTGGGTTGTAAGGATGGGAATTCCTAAAACACGCCCGATTTATATGCGGTGTTGATGGGACTGGGCGTCGTCGGTGGCGGGATCACGGCACAGCACATCGCCTGTACTCAACGGAGAAGATCCGACGGCAACAACTGCACATTGATCAAGGCATGGCCGAAATTCCTGTTTGTCCACCTCACGCACCCGCGGAGCATGAGCGGTCTCCATAAGGGCCAAGATAAGATCCGTTTATCTCGTCCAACTCGGTTTCTCACACGGCCACCTGGAACATCCACAAAGACAACAACGAGAAAGACCACCAAGTCAATTCCAAAGGGTGGGAGACCGCCGAGGAAGGCAGGGCAGGCCGTGGGTCAACGGGATCGACAACTTTAGTTAAGGGGGCTGTCCGTCGCCATCCACACAGGTGAATAATGCTGTCAGTCAATAGAGTTCAAGATGCATCTCTGGAGCAAGTCGCGAGAGGCTTCTAACCAGGTGGGGAGGAAGTTTACAGCCCTCCAAAGGCCTATCTGTCACTGATCCCTACGGAGATTCGATGCGAGACTTTGGATTCTCATCCCTGTTGGGGAGATAGAGATCTGCAAGCAGATGTGCTTTCCTGTCGTCCACTCATTCGGGATGGCTCAATTTCGCGCCCGCGAGTCAACTGCTGGACCTTGGTGCACGGTATGAGACCAACCCCTCAACCCTGCCGTCAGCCATTGCTGACCGTCACATGAGGCAGAGATATCTGTGACCTAATTCTACAAAAGCCTTTCTTTACAAGTGTTGCGGCAATCAAGATTCGCCTGAGGCACGGGCATCTCGAAGATCATATCCGGGGTTTTGTTTCTGCTCCGCCGCCCTGAGACTCTCACCATGACAGATTACCCGCTGTACCAAGAGTTACTAATCATCTCCCCTCGGCATCGTCTAATGTGTTTGCGTCTCATCATTCACGTGGCATTGGCTGAAGGGGGTATTGGTCGACGGACGACACGAATAGAGCTGTATGTTGGATGTGCCCGGGTGTGCCACATCCTGAACGAATGTTGAGAAACCATCCTATCGAGGAACCATATCGCAGGTTCCTGCGCCTTCATTCAGTCTGGTCCGCGTGGTGCGTGCGACGCGGATACTTATTTTCCCCGCAAATGGTCCACGACGTCGTCTCCTTCCGCCTCGTTCTCCGTCCCAGTCATCACGTCAAAGATCTCGTCGGGAGCACCATGTGCGTCTTCCCGGCAGGTGATGCAAATTGTCCAATAAGTGTTCGGATCTGGTCTCACTCACTGCAGATACAAAACGTCTTCGCCCGAGAAACGTACACCAGGGCTTGATTCGAGGAGGGCCCAACAAGGCCTTCTCACACGCACCCTGTTCTATTTCATGCAGGAGTTGAAATAACAGGAGTGAAACACGTACCCATACATGAGCAAAAACCGGTTCGGGCTTGTCGGTATGTCGCATGACACTCGGGTGGAATCTGACATCTGAGGTAGGCGTGCTTCCAGTACCTTGATCGAGGGAAACTGTTGTCACATGGTGCTGACCACATTTGACACCGTGCACCGGTGATGTTCGTAGTCGTGCAGCCGAAGAAGCAAGATCGCAAATGCAACCATGCGGATCGTGAAGGAGGTAAGCCTCCTGGGAGAGGCGGCAGATTCACCCTCCTATCGAGCATCTTCGTCCACCGTCGTTGCCGTCCTCGGTGCTGCGAGAAGGGTCGTCCTTGAAAAAGATTGCATCCGCCCAGTAGCTCTGCTTCACCCGTCACGAGAGTATTCTCGGCTCTTCCTGTTCTGGAGTTCAGCCAGCAGCCATAAAATATACTGAACTGAGCAGCCACTGCCAACCAGTCTAAACAAGGCCGGTCTGCGCCTTTGGCACGTCGTTCCTCTCCGCCGCTCGCATGGCATTGTCCAGGATCGAGCACACGGGCTCGTGCGTGGTGGGGTTTTGACTTCAGCCTCCTCTTCGTCGAGTAAAGCATCCTCTCCACTGTACACTCAACGCTAACCCCTTGGCCCAATCCACGGTCTGGAGCTCCATCGTACCAGACCGGCCAAGGCCGAAGATGCTGCTCGCATTCTCCACCAATGTTAGAGAATCAACTGTGACCATTAGCGTCAAGAGTTATTCAACTTGTATTTCCTTGGGCAGCCATGGAATCAAACTTGAGGATTTACGAGGTACCTCGCTGCGCGCTGTCGACGTAGCACGACGGAGTGTAGAGATAAAAGGGGGGCGAGAGTCCGTCACATCCGAGGAGCCGTGAGAGAGGAAACCCTGTTCCATTCCGGGTCTGGAAGGCATAAACACCGCATCATGATCATCATCGTTCACCAACGAAGAACGTATGCATTCCACTAAGGCGAGAGGGAGGGAAGCACGGGTCGTCGTCCCCAGGTGTAGTATGACCGCCCTCACTGCAAAGTGGCTACCGGCAGACGAAGTGATTGACAAAAGAGATGACGATGTGGCATAAGGTCATCCAGCTCGCCGGCATCCACACTGGGCTCTCCAACCCCAAGCTGGCCGGCAGCACGCTCCAAACTCCTTCTGATCCTCTCTCGCGAGAGCTGCGCTTTGCACCCAAGACACCAAAGAGACAGGAACGTGATGGCACAGGAGGGTGCAGATTGAGGATGATACGGGGTCTTTGATTCCTTGTACAGATATCTGTCAATCACATTGCTAGCTCGAGTCCGGCACCAGCCACCAATGACAAGTGGGCGGCTAGTAAATAATCGTGTTGTAGAATACAGTCCATCTCCTCTGACGCCTGTCTTCCACAATGATACCAATGTTCCATACCCACGTCAGTTCGATACCTACAGCAAGGTGGCCCGGCTCAGCTGAACATCAACACATTGCATCCCTCGGCTTTGCAGTTGGCAAAAGGCCAGCACGCCGCGGCCCTCTTCCTGTCTGCATCGGTGTTCAGGTTCGCCATAAAATCCCTTCTGATCTCCGCCTCCCGATGCACTGCCTCGAGGTACGCTCTTGGAGACACCCATCCATCTGGGTCGATACCAATGTGATTGCGCATGTTGTCGAGTAGGTGGGTAGCTTCGTCATGCCTGTCGAGTCCGCGGAAGGCACGCTGTGCCTCGAGTTCCGTAAAGAACAGTGGGCACGGGGGGACGGCCGGTAGAGAGTATTGTCCATCCATTCGTGTTTGAGTGTGGCCATTGTCGTAGATGAGCTCATCCCAGTGACGCATGGCATGCACAAGGCCAGCTCTGAGAGTTTTATTCTCTTCGCAAAATTCTGCAGCGTCGTGGAACAATTTGAGAACCCAGCAGTACGAGGGCCGGGTGAAAACCCGAAAGCGCTCGGGATCGATTCGTTGCGTGGCGATCATGAAGACCCAGTGTTGCCAGCGGTCATCCCAGTCTTCAAAAGCCCGGTCACGCGACCGCCGATTCATGTACTCCAGGCCTCGAGGAAACTCCGGCTCCTCAAGGCTATGCGGTTGGTCGTCATGACACCTCAGATATTCCGGACTGCCGGCCGCCAGGAAACGCGGCATAACACAGCAATACCGCCAATCAAGGAGTCCGACAACTTCCAATTTGTCGTTCACATAGATATGTCTGGGGATGAGCTTTGGATGGCGCAAGACAGGCTTCAAGAGCCACTCATCCGACGGCACCAGGTATTGGACAATTCTCAAGTAATCTGCTAGGCCTTCCACCTTGTTTTCCTGTTGGGTCATGGGCATTCGTTCTTCCTCCGCGTCGCAGTTAGCGTTCAGTGCTGCCCGGGCTACTCGTCTCGACACCAGCTGGCCCTGGTAAAATGTGTCGAGCGCGCGCAACTCTCTGATGCCGACGCTTTCCATGACCTGCCGAGCACCTTGGACTGCACTTCGTCAATGAGGCTGTGAAAGCAGAGGCGGAGCAAGTGGGAGGCGGGAGCAGCAAGACTTACATGGCCCACAGTTGACATTCAAGGTGTTACGGCCCTTGTACCAGTTTGTCGGTGCCATCAACGGGCCGATGCATAGGTCCTGAAAGCCGGCAGCGTCCGAGAAAGGCACCGTGGCCATGTCCTTTGGCAAGTCTGATTTGTAGAAAAGACTGCCATAGACTGGGAATAGGATGTCCGCAAGTTGTTTCTCCAAGTGGACCAGGTGCTCGATGAGCTGGCCCAGCTGGTCTCGTGTCATGTCGGGCAATGCGTCTGAAAGCTTGCGCCCAAGTTGTTTTTCCAAGACGATAAACTCCGCACCCACGGCAGTTCGAGCGTTGGCTGAATATAGGATGACTCTGGGAACGGGGAATCCAAGATGACGGAGAAGGTTCATAGTCGCGACTTCGTTGGATACCGCAAGCGCAGGGGGCCCGGTGTGGCGATAGGGGACGCGAGCAATGAGCTCAGTGCCATCAATGAATCCGATGTGATAGATCCGGTTGGAGCGGCCTTCGTACATTTTGACCAAGTCGCCAAAGTCAGCCAGAGGCCTCCCCAGCTTCAGAGCAGTAAGACGGATCAATGCATCAATATTGAAGACGTGCTTCCGCTCTTTGAGCCGCTCTTTTTCATTGAACCTGCCAGAGAGTCAGGCCGTGGTTCGCGGCATAGTTCCCAGATACTTACAACCATTTCCCCGTCGTATAATCGAATAACTCATGTCTAGCCTCGGGGCTGAGGGATGTCTCCGGCTCTACCGGGGTGGGTGCGAGTTTGTGAAACGGAGTGTATGCATAGTCTCTTTCCCAGGGGTCGGTATGTATTCGGTGGAGGTATTCGAGGAACCGATTTCCACTCATGGTGAGGAACCGAACAGGATCGAGCCGGCAAGCACAAAAATAGGAATTGAAGCGAAAGTAGCAATAAATAGAAGCAGAGACACAGTGGCTCCAGGTGAGAGAGCAAGACAGTCGGCTGCCCAAGCTGTGAGAGCGAAAAATGATATGAGAAGAAGGAGGACGAAAACGCAGCGAACGAAGCGCCAGAAGAGGATGGCCAGCAGCGTGAGAAGTGGGAGGCGCCTGCCGTGGCCGTCGTGATTGTCGTTTCGTGGCATCAGCGTGGAATGTTTCCTGGTTGATGGAAAGGCAAGAACTGGTGTCGAGCGACACCACAGGAGGACGATTCTGCTCGAGGGCGACGTGGTTAATGGGTGAGGCACAAATGATGCCAGGTTCATTGCCAGCTCACCGAATCCTATCCCTGCCAGGAGTACGAGGCGGTCTCACAAGTCCGACCTGTGGACGAGATGATTCTGCTGGGGAGAGAGAGACGTGGTCAATAATCGAGGGAGCCATCATGCCGGACTCATTGCCAGCTCACCGAGGGTTCTGCTTCCGTGACGAGAATGCGAAGATCTCTCGAGGTCCAGCCCAAGCCCAACGCCAGGACTTTACTGATGGTGTTCGACGTCGTGGAAGTTTGAGGTAAGGAACGGATTTTTGCTCTGGCCAAGTTCAGTAAAGTGCTTGAAGGCAACTATATACCTGTTGATCCCCCAGAGTGCTTGCGGCAAGTGCCATGGTGCTGTGGCAGGCGTAGAGACGTGTGCCATGGTCATGTGATATGGTGATGCCACAGCAGGTTGCACTGAACCCGTAATATCTCGCCCACAACAAGGAAATGGAGAGTTAACAATGGTAGAAGGTGAAGAGTGCAGAGTTCAATTTTTCTGGCTCGAGCTCGTCTGCGAAAGCGCAGGCAGGTCAGATGACAATGCCGCCAGTCCCAATCTGGTCGCCGCTCTTGGCAGACACACAGCGACATGCGCCATGCGCCATGCGAACATTCCCAGTGGCTGGCTGCGCTCAGCCAAGGGATATACATGGTAGCCTTATGGAGCTTCTGCCCTAACCCTAACTCGCCCCCTCAAAAAGACAACCACCTTAAAATCATTCACTCTATGTCTTTACACACCACCTCTTCATGCAGCTGCTGTTCAAACTACCACCCCTTGCCTCATTATTCCACTTCCAAAGTCCACGGTCAACATTACCTCTGCATGCCTTCTCTGCCATAAAATAAGCCATGGTCCAAACCTGCAATCCAAGCACCTTATACACCCACTACTCATGCAAGGTCCTACGCCAAAAACCAAAAAAAGAGATCGGATCAATCCAAACTTTGCGCTGGGCCAAGGAGAAACTGGCAGAAACTTCGTCCGCTGATGTTGTTGCCCCTAAACACTTCAACAACGCACGGCTATACAGTCGCCAATCTCCTTGCTCGCTGATACTACCCAGTGTGTGACTACCAAAACCCGGCTTCATGAGTCAGAGCCGGCGGTGCTAAACCTTGAACGTCCATGCGTTCATCAACTATACATACGGCATCGATATTGGCTGCACAATCCACAGAGCAGTCATTCCAGAGCGAGATCGACATAATTTCATGTCTGTTTGGGCGCTGCAATGGCCTCCTCTTCGTGGAAACTCGGCTCGGTAACGCAGTAGAAAGAGCACATAGTATCGGGCCTGGGAAAGCAGCCCATCGTCCATGGGCTTTACGTCATCTAGATCTGCCACCTTTTGAGGAGGCAATAGCATCGGGCTCCAGTTCGATGCCAGAACGATAAACCACGCATCTAAACCCGAAAGAACACTATCTCTAGTCGACCTCGAAGTCATACCGCACGCTGAAGAAACTGCAGGAAGTCGTCACGGTAGACACAACTCTCTTTCCTTCAAGAATGGCGCAACCATCTGCACAATATTCTAAGCGGCCGTGGCAGGGCCGAAGAGGAGCGCCCCCCTGAACTGTAGCGATCGTGGTCGTCGACTTGCCATCCGCATGAACAGTGCGTGGCTATCTGAGAAACACAGTGCAGTGGCCTGGATCTTGAAACGCCATCCTGATAATTCCGTCCTCTGTGTCGTTGATTCATGCACCACTGCCAAGTCAGTCGAGAACATCAATCATTTTGTGCTCGGAAAGCCGACCTGAGCGGCCCATCTATCAGCCTGCTCAATGGACTTGTTGCTCGCTCCCAGAACTCAAGACCTACCCACACAGCACTGATTATCTAAAGAGAGGGGCTTTTCCGTCTGCCACAACATCGCCGAACGCAGCTCGATGGAGTGGTCTGAGGCTTTACGTAGCTTGGCAGCGTACCTAGAGCAGAAGCGAGTGATTTTCCCTACCAGCCAAGCATCTTGAATTGCCCGGATGCGGACTCCAGGCACGACGAGAAGTGGACAACTAAAAGTTCACCCAAAAGGACACCCCAGGTCTCATCAGTCGGTTGGATGAAGCGCAGATTCAATCAGTGGCACCACAGACGCAAATTCCAACAAAGAATTCGTTACTGGTTGGTCAACTCGAGGACGTGGGCGAGAAGATGAACGGATATCTCGTGACTGGAGAATGCAGAGATGCTTAAACCTTGATCACATGGGGAGCCACGAAGCTTTGGCACACATTGTCCACTACTCAGCTACCGTCTTACCCGATGCTGTCGAGTTAAGTACCATCCGTTTTCTATTTCCTGGCGGAGGCGGCGACTTCCACTTACCAATTCTAATTATATGTCAAGAGGCCTCGTAGCCATCCTCTCATTAATGGCGAAAAATGCACGGAATCTCTGGTTGGATTAGTCAAAAAGGTCAATATTCAAGGCTTTCCCGGCCGGGTGCCATTCCTCTTGCACCTATCACTCAAGAAGGTCCAAAACGAAAAGAGACTTCGCACGAAAGACCCCTGCGTCATCTGCTTCCCGCCCTCGTCGCTGTCCAGGAGGTGGACAGCTGAAAGTCTCGCCCGAGAGAAGTGAAACTTCACAGATCGCCCGATGTTCTCCAATCAAGACTAGACTCAGCCACGAGGCAGCACAGCCGCCCACGATGATGGCCACATGGAGGGTCACTGTGCTCACATTGTTCGCCCCATTAGCTATCTATCCATAGCATCTCCCTCAATGGACCGGTGGCACCACCGGCGATGTCTGGAGTGCAGTATCTTCCGAGAACATTAGTGATTACAATTGAGGAACCCCCTGAATGATATGACCCTGTCAGGTACCTTGTCATGTCGCTGAACATAATGGACTACTGAAGATATGAATCATCCGAAGGGGTCCCGAAGCGTTGCAGATCACTAGATACACTGGTTAGGAACGGACTCAGCGCCAGCACAGTCACAGGAAAGGACGAAGGGGCGTGCGAACCCAGCGGTAGCACGACTGTGGTGGCGGTTGCAGCCTGCATCTCTACCTACTTCCACAGCTGGGCTGCTCGGATGTCTTCTACGTCAAGCACTGAAGATTCGATCAAAAAAGCAAGCGAGAACCCAGGTAGTCAAATATGCGGCATCAAAAAGCGATCCTGTAGTAGCACGGCGGCAATGCAGCCACCGGTGTTCGAAAAGACCGCTCCCCTGCCCACACCAGGGCCAGTCGTCGTCGCAGTGATTACCCGGCGTCACAACCCCGAGACAGCGATCAGGTTGACCTCGGTCCTCATGATGATGTGTCCTGAATCTCATCTCGCTGGCACACAGGAAACTGTCCCCAAGCGTCAGCGGCAGCTCACCATGGTCAAATGGAGGGTGCACATTGTGAGGACAGGATCAGCATCACAGAATTTGAGACGAGAAAGGCGAAGACGGCTCAGAAATTGACTCGTGATAGCAGCATTGACGAATCTCGGAGAATGCCAGCTGTGTTCAGCAATCCAGAAGTGTGAGCTTGTGCCGGAAAGTATGTACACGACAGTGTACATGTTCCCCTCTGAATCAAGCAAGTCGCCGGGCATGCGGAAGGCAACCACCTGGAAGGTTTAGGACTGCTTTTATACGTTGAGCCTCGTACGTTTGGTGCCGACTTCAGAGTAGCTTCGTTTGTCAATGCACAGAGCTCACACAGAATTTTGCAACGCAAAATCCCTCGCCAGGCCCCGTGCCGCAGAAAAGGCGGTGATGTATCTCACGCTGGAGCGCCGTAAGGCGGCGACGTTCGCATGCGACGGGCACTGAAAAGCAAGAAGATGTTCCAGCCCAGTTCAACTCGCCACAGCGATTTGGACGGGACCAGGGAAAGAAATATCGGATTTGTCTTATTCAAACCCCCATGCAGGTGGCTTTTGTGTTGATATTGGCTCATTTTCAGTGCAGCGTACAAGCTTACTACGGTATTCTGTACCTGGGGATTGCTTTGATCGTAACGGCCCCTGCCACGCCGTCGGCGCTCACTGGCCTTATTGAAATCACGTCATATTCGCAGCAGGGCACGCTACAACGCTTGTGATTTAAGTATTCTTCTTTGACAGGGAATACTCAGGACCGGCAATCCCTCTTGAAGGGCGCGAACGCCCCATGTTTCTAGCACTTGACGGTCCCCTGCTACCGTCCTCGCCGATTTCGGCTATGCCTGCTGCATATTTGTCTTCTGAGGCGTACAGTTCGGAGTCTATTCTTGCTGCCGGTGCGATTAACTCGTCGAGTGTCTCTGTGTCCGTGTTCCTATGGCGATGGGCGTTTCTCTCGTGTGCAGCTTCAACCCGCGTAAAAGAGTCCCCGTTTGTCATGGAATCGTCGAGCTCCAGATGCTCACGATTTACTTAAACTCGATTGCGTAGAGTTGAACCGGCCCCTCCTTGTGCGGTTATGGAGAGTCGTGATGTAGCTTGTTGTTCTCGTACCGTGTCTGCGCGGCCACCATTCTCCGTTAGTCCTTGGCCTAGACTGTCCCACGAATCCAAGATCGCTGACGTCGTGTTTATGGATCATTCAACTGTCGGGAGGTC
Organism: Fonsecaea erecta; assembly: GCF_001651985.1. Classification (NCBI taxonomy): domain Eukaryota; kingdom Fungi; phylum Ascomycota; class Eurotiomycetes; order Chaetothyriales; family Herpotrichiellaceae; genus Fonsecaea; species Fonsecaea erecta. The sequence continues at coordinate 2,369 of NW_017387262.1, read as the reverse complement.
TTGTGGTCCCATTGCCAGACTCTTGAAGAAAAGGTCTGGCGAATGGCGGAACGCCTCAGAGATATACCTGAGCCTGGCAGCTCCACCCATGCCTTTCTATGGGTTGAAACAAACGTGTTCCATGGTCTCCATCCAGAATAAACCCAGCTGAATTAGCCCAGAGGTTCGACTGTTGCTGCGGCTTTTGAGCAATCATTTCACCTCATTTACGGCCACAGAACCACCATTGCGCGACGAACTCTCGCGACATGGTCCACTCAGGGAGTCCGGCCTCTTGAGAAGGAGGGTATCTTCACAGTGGATTCTAGAACTCCCTCTCTCCACATGCAAGATCCTATCGACGGGAATCCATCTATCAGTGGAGGAATTCTGTCAAGAAATCAGACGAGGCCGCTTTGCATACGCCGGCATGTTGTAAGATCCACTACGGCCTCAGATCCACGGGTCGAGTAGCTTCTTGTCAGGTTCAATATACCGGGACCAAGATGGAGCGCGCGGGACAGTTCACGGAGCCGCCTTGATGTACACCACTGCCGGAACCCTATAAGCTGAGATAAGTGCCCTCAGTGTGCCTCGTTGATTGGTGACCATCTCTGGCAAACTTCTTTACCGGTGAGAATATAGACCACTGAATCCTCCCCAAGCGATGCAAGCCCTATTCACTTGCTGGACAGACTCCTGACTGTGTGATACATGATCTCTGAACGAGAACCCCCCACCTTAGGAAAAGGATGGCCTGACGTCGATTTGTCGCCAGGTACTGGCCGCCGTGTCGCCGTCACCGACGTCGCTTTCAAAATCACTCATTGAAAACCAGAAGAAAGACGGATTCAGAAGTGACTGCCCTCTCCTTGCCTGTGAGACACTTTCATCCGAGAAGAATATGAGTATGGTCGTTGTGATGAGATTCGGGTCAGCCTTGTTTGAGGGTGTACCGTGATATCGCACTGCTTTGCACCCGACATTCATGCAAGAAGCGAGGGCTGCAAAGACATGGGCAAGGAAGACTGGTAAATATTCAATGATCTCATACATGATCAACAGGCGAAAGTAGTGCTTGCTCAGGGGCAGATACTCACCGATTTTACTGACTGGTCGCGCCATGATTGACAAGCTTCGTCTGCCCCCTCAAAGGTGTTGACGGGCAACCATGCTGTTTCGCCCTTGAAAACTCCCCCCTGGGCGATCGTCCTCGTGGAAGAGACTCGTACCATTGAAAAACAGCAGCAAGAACTCCTGGTCGTCGAGGCTTCTCCCCGTCACCGTTGTAAAGAAGTCACCTCTCCCTTTTATATCCCACGTGCATGTGTATAGCGTTCTGAAAGAGTTTGTCCCTGCGGCCTAGTTTGGAGGTGTACCTATACGCCAGATAACCCGGTGAACAAAGGCATCTACCAGAGGCAATGAAGATGCCATCCATGATAGAACTTATCCAGCATGTGATCTCCGACTGACAGTCCGTCCTTGCCCGCCATGATCGTCGAGACGCCCAAACGAATCACCTCTGCTGTCTCTCCCTCGACGGCCAGGCCAACGGCATCGATATTAGCTGAACAGAATGGGCGACGGGGGTGAATATCACCAAAGTAAATGCCCTGCTCAACAGCGATTGAACGAGGACACGTAAAGACGTACGCAACGCACTCACTTTGCGCTGGAGTCCTAGAGTTTCAGGGGACCTGTGCTAGAAACCGACATCCTCAAATACATTTGAATATCAGTCAGCCAACTTTTGAAAGAATCGGTCGATTCTCTGAGGACTGAGAAGGTGGTCACCGGCGCTGATTCGAATCTGCAGGATGAAGAAGGCAAAGAGCCTAGGCATAGTCGTCCAGACCGATTTGACTCTTCCCATTCAGCCCATATCTCGTGCATCTCCTGAGGGTCGAGATTGTTCGATGGCGCGGTCCGTCCAGATCAGCCAGCCCCGACCCTGAGCGATGAACGAAAGAAAGCTGCCGACATCTCCTGAGTTGAGAGGAGAGGAGCAGTGCGTTCAGGCGGCGACATGATATTTCCCGACATTGTGGAACCAAAATAGTTGAATTGATGGTCTCTTTGAAATCTATGTGGCAAAAGTGTGTTGGCTGAAAAGGCGACACACTCGGCTGACCTGCCTAGTCAGCCCGGCGACCAAATCATAAAGATATATTTTTATATCTCCAAATTTCTCCCACACCAAGACCCCCTCAATACGACGAGGGCGAACTACTTCGACTCCCGGTCCTGTCAGGTCAAGACAACCACCGGGGTTAGTCGGCAGCAGGACCTGGGGTTCGAATCCCACCGACATCAACCTATAAAGTAGCGAATTCGTAGTATAACCGGCCGGCCGAGAAAAACCAACCCGCAAGGGCGAGTTTCGCTTA